>NW_028138930.1:0-209755 GCF_964270905.1 Leucopleurus acutus
CGTGAAATAAATCCCTAGCACCGTTGAAGCATCCCGTTAACGCATGCTTCTTCGCTCCTATGGCACTCCGAGGTGTTACTGACGGGGGAAATCTGGACTTTTACTTGAGGCCGGGTGGGGGGGTGGGGGGCTCACAATTCTTTGGTCGGCGAGCTCCAGAGTGCTCTTGCTGAAGCTCCCAGCAAGGACCTGAGAGCAGCAGGCCTCACACGAGTACACTCAGACGGCTTCCGTCACGAGTCAACTCAGGCCTCTTATGTGAGGTCTTCCGGCAGCAAAGAGAAGGTGGGCGCGAGGGGTGTGCTTCAGGCAGCTTAGGACCCGCGACTGTCTCGTCTACCACGGAGGGGAATAAGGTTTGCCCAGGGTCGCCCAGTTTCAAAGCCGAGCTCACGTAGTTATCCTCAGTGGTTTCTGATTACCTCAAGGAAACACACGGGAGGAACAGGGCCCTTCCATGGAGGCCCTTTCGGGCACAGGGACCTCTGCGTGGGATCTACTGGGTAAGTATGGCAGTACCTTAGATAGGCCTCAGTGACCAAGGCTGTCGTCTGGCTCATGCCTTAGCTGTGTTAAGTGTGGAAAACGTGCTGGTCCTCAGGCTGGGCCCACGGCCTAGCTTTCGCTTCTGTGAGAGTGCTGCCCCGAGTCTCCTCCTGGAGCCAGTCGTCAGCACGGTGCCTTTTGGCACTGCAGTTCTCTTTCAGTCAAGGAGGCCGTGCGACTGGCACAGGGAGTCTGCGCAGCACGGCCTTCGCGAGGCTCTTTGACGACTGGGGCACTCAAGGCAGGCAAGCCAGAGAGCAGTACGTTGCCCTTGCTATGAACGTGAAGAGCTTTCTCCAGGGCCCTGTGGAGGCTAAGGTTCCTCAGAAGCCGGGAGCCGCCGTTGCGGCACGGAGAGAAGTCATCCTGCGACCTTGGCGAACGAGCTCCTATCCTGTGTGCCCCCAGGAGCGTCGCAGAGTTAAGGCACTCCGTGGTGGAGTATGGCCTCATGGAAGCCACTGCACACCCAACTCCCCCGACGTGAAACACTGGAACTTACCTTGAGGCCTGAGGTCACCTTTCGTTCGGCCGGAGCGGAACATGTGGTGCCGTGGGAGGAGTTCCTAGAAAGGGATGGCCAGCACGGTTTTCGCTTTGAGAGAACACGCAGCCTCGGCCCACAACGACAATCCTGCCGTGCAGAGACGTCGGGCCGCTAGTGCTGTTCAGGCAGCTTTGAAGCCAAGCGCAAGGCGCCTCCAAACGGGGGGAAAGCGTACTCTCCCCTCCGCGTCCCACGTTCAAGCTGAATGACGCAGCATGTTTCTCGGAAGGCTCTGCCGAGCTATCTAGTACAAGGGAGAGAGTGCCTGCCTCTGCTGAGAAAGGTTTTGACGTGGGGATTGCCGGACATGAGGAAGAGCGTTCCCCAGGCCGTGCAAAGTTTAGGCTTTGGTGACTCTGGATGGTCCCAAGGGTCCAGACTTGTCCCTGGGAAAGCTGTCCTCTTTTTCTTTCTCCGGCTGGAAGCAAACAGCTGGCAACCGACTGCCGTACGCAGACGTCCTGGGGGAGCCCCCCGGTTTCATTTGGGACGCACGTGGGTGTCTCACAGAAGAGCCCAAATTCCTAATTGGGGGCACACCAGCGTGGAATGTAAGGCTGTTTAGAACTGCGTACCCTGAGGCCGTTGGGAGGCCGTACGAACGAGAGCTTTCGAGCGAACAGGGCAGCGCTTCGCCATCATCGTTGCCCGTTCACGGAGCTTAATGAGACGAATGCATGCACTTCCTGTGGCTCAAACGCAACAGAGGACTTGGAAGGCATACAGTGCCCTTTGACAGCTGTTACAACGAACGTGAGTGCACAGTGTCTCGTGAAATAAATCCCTAGCACCGTTGAAGCATCCCGTTAACGCATGCTTCTTCGCTCCTATGGCACTCCGAGGTGTTACTGACGGGGGAAATCTGGACTTTTACTTGAGGCCGGGGGGGGGGGGTGGGGGGCTCACAATTCTTTGGTCGGCGAGCTCCAGAGTGCTCTTGCTGAAGCTCCCAGCAAGGACCTGAGAGCAGCAGGCCTCACACGAGTACACTCAGACGGCTTCCGTCACGAGTCAACTCAGGCCTCTTATGTGAGGCCTTCCGGCAGCAAAGAGAAGGTGGGCGCGAGGGGTGTGCTTCAGGCAGCTTAGGACCCGCGACTGTCTCGTCTACCACGGAGGGGAATAAGGTTTGCCCAGGGTCGCCCAGTTTCAAAGCCGAGCTCACGTAGTTATCCTCAGTGGTTTCTGATTACCTCAAGGAAACACACGGGAGGAACAGGGCCCTTCCATGGAGGCCCTTTCGGGCACAGGGACCTCTGCGTGGGATCTACTGGGTAAGTATGGCAGTACCTTAGATAGGCCTCAGTGACCAAGGCTGTCGTCTGGCTCATGCCTTAGCTGTGTTAAGTGTGGAAAACGTGCTGGTCCTCAGGCTGGGCCCACGGCCTAGCTTTCGCTTCTGTGAGAGTGCTGCCCCGAGTCTCCTCCTGGAGCCAGTCGTCAGCACGGTGCCTTTTGGCACTGCAGTTCTCTTTCAGTCAAGGAGGCCGTGCGACTGGCACAGGGAGTCTGCGCAGCACGGCCTTCGCGAGGCTCTTTGACGACTGGGGCACTCAAGGCAGGCAAGCCAGAGAGCAGTACGTTGCCCTTGCTATGAACGTGAAGAGCTTTCTCCAGGGCCCTGTGGAGGCTAAGGTTCCTCAGAAGCCGGGAGCCGCCGTTGCGGCACGGAGAGAAGTCATCCTGCGACCTTGGCGAACGAGCTCCTATCCTGTGTGCCCCCAGGAGCGTCGCAGAGTTAAGGCACTCCGTGGTGGAGTATGGCCTCATGGAAGCCACTGCACACCCAACTCCCCCGACGTGAAACACTGGAACTTACCTTGAGGCCTGAGGTCACCTTTCGTTCGGCCGGAGCGGAACATGTGGTGCCGTGGGAGGAGTTCCTAGAAAGGGATGGCCAGCACGGTTTTCGCTCTGAGAGAACACGCAGCCTCGGCCCACAACGACAATCCTGCCGTGCAGAGACGTCGGGCCGCTAGTGCTGTTCAGGCAGCTTTGAAGCCAAGCGCAAGGCGCCTCCAAACGGGGGGAAAGCGTACTCTCCCCTCCGCGTCCCACGTTCAAGCTGAATGACGCAGCATGTTTCTCGGAAGGCTCTGCCGAGCTATCTAGTACAAGGGAGAGAGTGCCTGCCTCTGCTGAGAAAGGTTTTGACGTGGGGATTGCCGGACATGAGGAAGAGCGTTCCCCAGGCCGTGCAAAGTTTAGGCTTTGGTGACTCTGGATGGTCCCAAGGGTCCAGACTTGTCCCTGGGAAAGCTGTCCTCTTTTTCTTTCTCCGGCTGGAAGCAAACAGCTGGCAACCGACTGCCGTACGCAGACGTCCTGGGGGAGCCCCCCGGTTTCATTTGGGACGCACGTGGGTGTCTCACAGAAGAGCCCAAATTCCTAATTGGGGGCACACCAGCGTGGAATGTAAGGCTGTTTAGAACTGCGTACCCTGAGGCCGTTGGGAGGCCGTACGAACGAGAGCTTTCGAGCGAACAGGGCAGCGCTTCGCCATCATCGTTGCCCGTTCACGGAGCTTAATGAGACGAATGCATGCACTTCCTGTGGCTCAAACGCAACAGAGGACTTGGAAGGCATACAGTGCCCTTTGACAGCTGTTACAACGAACGTGAGTGCACAGTGTCTCGTGAAATAAATCCCTAGCACCGTTGAAGCATCCCGTTAACGCATGCTTCTTCGCTCCTATGGCACTCCGAGGTGTTACTGACGGGGGAAATCTGGACTTTTACTTGAGGCCGGGGGGGGGGGGTGGGGGGCTCACAATTCTTTGGTCGGCGAGCTCCAGAGTGCTCTTGCTGAAGCTCCCAGCAAGGACCTGAGAGCAGCAGGCCTCACACGAGTACACTCAGACGGCTTCCGTCACGAGTCAACTCAGGCCTCTTATGTGAGGCCTTCCGGCAGCAAAGAGAAGGTGGGCGCGAGGGGTGTGCTTCAGGCAGCTTAGGACCCGCGACTGTCTCGTCTACCACGGAGGGGAATAAGGTTTGCCCAGGGTCGCCCAGTTTCAAAGCCGAGCTCACGTAGTTATCCTCAGTGGTTTCTGATTACCTCAAGGAAACACACGGGAGGAACAGGGCCCTTCCATGGAGGCCCTTTCGGGCACAGGGACCTCTGCGTGGGATCTACTGGGTAAGTATGGCAGTACCTTAGATAGGCCTCAGTGACCAAGGCTGTCGTCTGGCTCATGCCTTAGCTGTGTTAAGTGTGGAAAACGTGCTGGTCCTCAGGCTGGGCCCACGGCCTAGCTTTCGCTTCTGTGAGAGTGCTGCCCCGAGTCTCCTCCTGGAGCCAGTCGTCAGCACGGTGCCTTTTGGCACTGCAGTTCTCTTTCAGTCAAGGAGGCCGTGCGACTGGCACAGGGAGTCTGCGCAGCACGGCCTTCGCGAGGCTCTTTGACGACTGGGGCACTCAAGGCAGGCAAGCCAGAGAGCAGTACGTTGCCCTTGCTATGAACGTGAAGAGCTTTCTCCAGGGCCCTGTGGAGGCTAAGGTTCCTCAGAAGCCGGGAGCCGCCGTTGCGGCACGGAGAGAAGTCATCCTGCGACCTTGGCGAACGAGCTCCTATCCTGTGTGCCCCCAGGAGCGTCGCAGAGTTAAGGCACTCCGTGGTGGAGTATGGCCTCATGGAAGCCACTGCACACCCAACTCCCCCGACGTGAAACACTGGAACTTACCTTGAGGCCTGAGGTCACCTTTCGTTCGGCCGGAGCGGAACATGTGGTGCCGTGGGAGGAGTTCCTAGAAAGGGATGGCCAGCACGGTTTTCGCTTTGAGAGAACACGCAGCCTCGGCCCACAACGACAATCCTGCCGTGCAGAGACGTCGGGCCGCTAGTGCTGTTCAGGCAGCTTTGAAGCCAAGCGCAAGGCGCCTCCAAACGGGGGGAAAGCGTACTCTCCCCTCCGCGTCCCACGTTCAAGCTGAATGACGCAGCATGTTTCTCGGAAGGCTCTGCCGAGCTATCTAGTACAAGGGAGAGAGTGCCTGCCTCTGCTGAGAAAGGTTTTGACGTGGGGATTGCCGGACATGAGGAAGAGCGTTCCCCAGGCCGTGCAAAGTTTAGGCTTTGGTGACTCTGGATGGTCCCAAGGGTCCAGACTTGTCCCTGGGAAAGCTGTCCTCTTTTTCTTTCTCCGGCTGGAAGCAAACAGCTGGCAACCGACTGCCGTACGCAGACGTCCTGGGGGAGCCCCCCGGTTTCATTTGGGACGCACGTGGGTGTCTCACAGAAGAGCCCAAATTCCTAATTGGGGGCACACCAGCGTGGAATGTAAGGCTGTTTAGAACTGCGTACCCTGAGGCCGTTGGGAGGCCGTACGAACGAGAGCTTTCGAGCGAACAGGGCAGCGCTTCGCCATCATCGTTGCCCGTTCACGGAGCTTAATGAGACGAATGCATGCACTTCCTGTGGCTCAAACGCAACAGAGGACTTGGAAGGCATACAGTGCCCTTTGACAGCTGTTACAACGAACGTGAGTGCACAGTGTCTCGTGAAATAAATCCCTAGCACCGTTGAAGCATCCCGTTAACGCATGCTTCTTCGCTCCTATGGCACTCCGAGGTGTTACTGACGGGGGAAATCTGGACTTTCACTTGAGGCCGGGGGGGGGGGGGTGGGGGGCTCACAATTCTTTGGTCGGCGAGCTCCAGAGTGCTCTTGCTGAAGCTCCCAGCAAGGACCTGAGAGCAGCAGGCCTCACACGAGTACACTCAGACGGCTTCCGTCACGAGTCAACTCAGGCCTCTTATGTGAGGCCTTCCGGCAGCAAAGAGAAGGTGGGCGCGAGGGGTGTGCTTCAGGCAGCTTAGGACCCGCGACTGTCTCGTCTACCACGGAGGGGAATAAGGTTTGCCCAGGGTCGCCCAGTTTCAAAGCCGAGCTCACGTAGTTATCCTCAGTGGTTTCTGATTACCTCAAGGAAACACACGGGAGGAACAGGGCCCTTCCATGGAGGCCCTTTCGGGCACAGGGACCTCTGCGTGGGATCTACTGGGTAAGTATGGCAGTACCTTAGATAGGCCTCAGTGACCAAGGCTGTCGTCTGGCTCATGCCTTAGCTGTGTTAAGTGTGGAAAACGTGCTGGTCCTCAGGCTGGGCCCACGGCCTAGCTTTCGCTTCTGTGAGAGTGCTGCCCCGAGTCTCCTCCTGGAGCCAGTCGTCAGCACGGTGCCTTTTGGCACTGCAGTTCTCTTTCAGTCAAGGAGGCCGTGCGACTGGCACAGGGAGTCTGCGCAGCACGGCCTTCGCGAGGCTCTTTGACGACTGGGGCACTCAAGGCAGGCAAGCCAGAGAGCAGTACGTTGCCCTTGCTATGAACGTGAAGAGCTTTCTCCAGGGCCCTGTGGAGGCTAAGGTTCCTCAGAAGCCGGGAGCCGCCGTTGCGGCACGGAGAGAAGTCATCCTGCGACCTTGGCGAACGAGCTCCTATCCTGTGTGCCCCCAGGAGCGTCGCAGAGTTAAGGCACTCCGTGGTGGAGTATGGCCTCATGGAAGCCACTGCACACCCAACTCCCCCGACGTGAAACACTGGAACTTACCTTGAGGCCTGAGGTCACCTTTCGTTCGGCCGGAGCGGAACATGTGGTGCCGTGGGAGGAGTTCCTAGAAAGGGATGGCCAGCACGGTTTTCGCTTTGAGAGAACACGCAGCCTCGGCCCACAACGACAATCCTGCCGTGCAGAGACGTCGGGCCGCTAGTGCTGTTCAGGCAGCTTTGAAGCCAAGCGCAAGGCGCCTCCAAACGGGGGGAAAGCGTACTCTCCCCTCCGCGTCCCACGTTCAAGCTGAATGACGCAGCATGTTTCTCGGAAGGCTCTGCCGAGCTATCTAGTACAAGGGAGAGAGTGCCTGCCTCTGCTGAGAAAGGTTTTGACGTGGGGATTGCCGGACATGAGGAAGAGCGTTCCCCAGGCCGTGCAAAGTTTAGGCTTTGGTGACTCTGGATGGTCCCAAGGGTCCAGACTTGTCCCTGGGAAAGCTGTCCTCTTTTTCTTTCTCCGGCTGGAAGCAAACAGCTGGCAACCGACTGCCGTACGCAGACGTCCTGGGGGAGCCCCCGGTTTCATTTGGGACGCACGTGGGTGTCTCACAGAAGAGCCCAAATTCCTAATTGGGGGCACACCAGCGTGGAATGTAAGGCTGTTTAGAACTGCGTACCCTGAGGCCGTTGGGAGGCCGTACGAACGAGAGCTTTCGAGCGAACAGGGCAGCGCTTCGCCATCATCGTTGCCCGTTCACGGAGCTTAATGAGACGAATGCATGCACTTCCTGTGGCTCAAACGCAACAGAGGACTTGGAAGGCATACAGTGCCCTTTGACAGCTGTTACAACGAACGTGAGTGCACAGTGTCTCGTGAAATAAATCCCTAGCACCGTTGAAGCATCCCGTTAACGCATGCTTCTTCGCTCCTATGGCACTCCGAGGTGTTACTGACGGGGGAAATCTGGACTTTCACTTGAGGCCGGGGGGGGGGGTGGGGGGCTCACAATTCTTTGGTCGGCGAGCTCCAGAGTGCTCTTGCTGAAGCTCCCAGCAAGGACCTGAGAGCAGCAGGCCTCACACGAGTACACTCAGACGGCTTCCGTCACGAGTCAACTCAGGCCTCTTATGTGAGGCCTTCCGGCAGCAAAGAGAAGGTGGGCGCGAGGGGTGTGCTTCAGGCAGCTTAGGACCCGCGACTGTCTCGTCTACCACGGAGGGGAATAAGGTTTGCCCAGGGTCGCCCAGTTTCAAAGCCGAGCTCACGTAGTTATCCTCAGTGGTTTCTGATTACCTCAAGGAAACACACGGGAGGAACAGGGCCCTTCCATGGAGGCCCTTTCGGGCACAGGGACCTCTGCGTGGGATCTACTGGGTAAGTATGGCAGTACCTTAGATAGGCCTCAGTGACCAAGGCTGTCGTCTGGCTCATGCCTTAGCTGTGTTAAGTGTGGAAAACGTGCTGGTCCTCAGGCTGGGCCCACGGCCTAGCTTTCGCTTCTGTGAGAGTGCTGCCCCGAGTCTCCTCCTGGAGCCAGTCGTCAGCACGGTGCCTTTTGGCACTGCAGTTCTCTTTCAGTCAAGGAGGCCGTGCGACTGGCACAGGGAGTCTGCGCAGCACGGCCTTCGCGAGGCTCTTTGACGACTGGGGCACTCAAGGCAGGCAAGCCAGAGAGCAGTACGTTGCCCTTGCTATGAACGTGAAGAGCTTTCTCCAGGGCCCTGTGGAGGCTAAGGTTCCTCAGAAGCCGGGAGCCGCCGTTGCGGCACGGAGAGAAGTCATCCTGCGACCTTGGCGAACGAGCTCCTATCCTGTGTGCCCCCAGGAGCGTCGCAGAGTTAAGGCACTCCGTGGTGGAGTATGGCCTCATGGAAGCCACTGCACACCCAACTCCCCCGACGTGAAACACTGGAACTTACCTTGAGGCCTGAGGTCACCTTTCGTTCGGCCGGAGCGGAACATGTGGTGCCGTGGGAGGAGTTCCTAGAAAGGGATGGCCAGCACGGTTTTCGCTTTGAGAGAACACGCAGCCTCAGCCCACAACGACAATCCTGCCGTGCAGAGACGTCGGGCCGCTAGTGCTGTTCAGGCAGCTTTGAAGCCAAGCGCAAGGCGCCTCCAAACGGGGGGAAAGCGTACTCTCCCCTCCGCGTCCCACGTTCAAGCTGAATGACGCAGCATGTTTCTCGGAAGGCTCTGCCGAGCTATCTAGTACAAGGGAGAGAGTGCCTGCCTCTGCTGAGAAAGGTTTTGACGTGGGGATTGCCGGACATGAGGAAGAGCGTTCCCCAGGCCGTGCAAAGTTTAGGCTTTGGTGACTCTGGATGGTCCCAAGGGTCCAGACTTGTCCCTGGGAAAGCTGTCCTCTTTTTCTTTCTCCGGCTGGAAGCAAACAGCTGGCAACCGACTGCCGTACGCAGACGTCCTGGGGGAGCCCCCCGGTTTCATTTGGGACGCACGTGGGTGTCTCACAGAAGAGCCCAAATTCCTAATTGGGGGCACACCAGCGTGGAATGTAAGGCTGTTTAGAACTGCGTACCCTGAGGCCGTTGGGAGGCCGTACGAACGAGAGCTTTCGAGCGAACAGGGCAGCGCTTCGCCATCATCGTTGCCCGTTCACGGAGCTTAATGAGACGAATGCATGCACTTCCTGTGGCTCAAACGCAACAGAGGACTTGGAAGGCATACAGTGCCCTTTGACAGCTGTTACAACGAACGTGAGTGCACAGTGTCTCGTGAAATAAATCCCTAGCACCGTTGAAGCATCCCGTTAACGCATGCTTCTTCGCTCCTATGGCACTCCGAGGTGTTACTGACGGGGGAAATCTGGACTTTTACTTGAGGCCGGGTGGGGGGGTGGGGGGCTCACAATTCTTTGGTCGGCGAGCTCCAGAGTGCTCTTGCTGAAGCTCCCAGCAAGGACCTGAGAGCAGCAGGCCTCACACGAGTACACTCAGACGGCTTCCGTCACGAGTCAACTCAGGCCTCTTATGTGAGGCCTTCCGGCAGCAAAGAGAAGGTGGGCGCGAGGGGTGTGCTTCAGGCAGCTTAGGACCCGCGACTGTCTCGTCTACCACGGAGGGGAATAAGGTTTGCCCAGGGTCGCCCAGTTTCAAAGCCGAGCTCACGTAGTTATCCTCAGTGGTTTCTGATTACCTCAAGGAAACACACGGGAGGAACAGGGCCCTTCCATGGAGGCCCTTTCGGGCACAGGGACCTCTGCGTGGGATCTACTGGGTAAGTATGGCAGTACCTTAGATAGGCCTCAGTGACCAAGGCTGTCGTCTGGCTCATGCCTTAGCTGTGTTAAGTGTGGAAAACGTGCTGGTCCTCAGGCTGGGCCCACGGCCTAGCTTTCGCTTCTGTGAGAGTGCTGCCCCGAGTCTCCTCCTGGAGCCAGTCGTCAGCACGGTGCCTTTTGGCACTGCAGTTCTCTTTCAGTCAAGGAGGCCGTGCGACTGGCACAGGGAGTCTGCGCAGCACGGCCTTCGCGAGGCTCTTTGACGACTGGGGCACTCAAGGCAGGCAAGCCAGAGAGCAGTACGTTGCCCTTGCTATGAACGTGAAGAGCTTTCTCCAGGGCCCTGTGGAGGCTAAGGTTCCTCAGAAGCCGGGAGCCGCCGTTGCGGCACGGAGAGAAGTCATCCTGCGACCTTGGCGAACGAGCTCCTATCCTGTGTGCCCCCAGGAGCGTCGCAGAGTTAAGGCACTCCGTGGTGGAGTATGGCCTCATGGAAGCCACTGCACACCCAACTCCCCCGACGTGAAACACTGGAACTTACCTTGAGGCCTGAGGTCACCTTTCGTTCGGCCGGAGCGGAACATGTGGTGCCGTGGGAGGAGTTCCTAGAAAGGGATGGCCAGCACGGTTTTCGCTCTGAGAGAACACGCAGCCTCGGCCCACAACGACAATCCTGCCGTGCAGAGACGTCGGGCCGCTAGTGCTGTTCAGGCAGCTTTGAAGCCAAGCGCAAGGCGCCTCCAAACGGGGGGAAAGCGTACTCTCCCCTCCGCGTCCCACGTTCAAGCTGAATGACGCAGCATGTTTCTCGGAAGGCTCTGCCGAGCTATCTAGTACAAGGGAGAGAGTGCCTGCCTCTGCTGAGAAAGGTTTTGACGTGGGGATTGCCGGACATGAGGAAGAGCGTTCCCCAGGCCGTGCAAAGTTTAGGCTTTGGTGACTCTGGATGGTCCCAAGGGTCCAGACTTGTCCCTGGGAAAGCTGTCCTCTTTTTCTTTCTCCGGCTGGAAGCAAACAGCTGGCAACCGACTGCCGTACGCAGACGTCCTGGGGGAGCCCCCCGGTTTCATTTGGGACGCACGTGGGTGTCTCACAGAAGAGCCCAAATTCCTAATTGGGGGCACACCAGCGTGGAATGTAAGGCTGTTTAGAACTGCGTACCCTGAGGCCGTTGGGAGGCCGTACGAACGAGAGCTTTCGAGCGAACAGGGCAGCGCTTCGCCATCATCGTTGCCCGTTCACGGAGCTTAATGAGACGAATGCATGCACTTCCTGTGGCTCAAACGCAACAGAGGACTTGGAAGGCATACAGTGCCCTTTGACAGCTGTTACAACGAACGTGAGTGCACAGTGTCTCGTGAAATAAATCCCTAGCACCGTTGAAGCATCCCGTTAACGCATGCTTCTTCGCTCCTATGGCACTCCGAGGTGTTACTGACGGGGGAAATCTGGACTTTCACTTGAGGCCGGGGGGGGGGGTGGGGGGCTCACAATTCTTTGGTCGGCGAGCTCCAGAGTGCTCTTGCTGAAGCTCCCAGCAAGGACCTGAGAGCAGCAGGCCTCACACGAGTACACTCAGACGGCTTCCGTCACGAGTCAACTCAGGCCTCTTATGTGAGGCCTTCCGGCAGCAAAGAGAAGGTGGGCGCGAGGGGTGTGCTTCAGGCAGCTTAGGACCCGCGACTGTCTCGTCTACCACGGAGGGGAATAAGGTTTGCCCAGGGTCGCCCAGTTTCAAAGCCGAGCTCACGTAGTTATCCTCAGTGGTTTCTGATTACCTCAAGGAAACACACGGGAGGAACAGGGCCCTTCCATGGAGGCCCTTTCGGGCACAGGGACCTCTGCGTGGGATCTACTGGGTAAGTATGGCAGTACCTTAGATAGGCCTCAGTGACCAAGGCTGTCGTCTGGCTCATGCCTTAGCTGTGTTAAGTGTGGAAAACGTGCTGGTCCTCAGGCTGGGCCCACGGCCTAGCTTTCGCTTCTGTGAGAGTGCTGCCCCGAGTCTCCTCCTGGAGCCAGTCGTCAGCACGGTGCCTTTTGGCACTGCAGTTCTCTTTCAGTCAAGGAGGCCGTGCGACTGGCACAGGGAGTCTGCGCAGCACGGCCTTCGCGAGGCTCTTTGACGACTGGGGCACTCAAGGCAGGCAAGCCAGAGAGCAGTACGTTGCCCTTGCTATGAACGTGAAGAGCTTTCTCCAGGGCCCTGTGGAGGCTAAGGTTCCTCAGAAGCCGGGAGCCGCCGTTGCGGCACGGAGAGAAGTCATCCTGCGACCTTGGCGAACGAGCTCCTATCCTGTGTGCCCCCAGGAGCGTCGCAGAGTTAAGGCACTCCGTGGTGGAGTATGGCCTCATGGAAGCCACTGCACACCCAACTCCCCCGACGTGAAACACTGGAACTTACCTTGAGGCCTGAGGTCACCTTTCGTTCGGCCGGAGCGGAACATGTGGTGCCGTGGGAGGAGTTCCTAGAAAGGGATGGCCAGCACGGTTTTCGCTTTGAGAGAACACGCAGCCTCGGCCCACAACGACAATCCTGCCGTGCAGAGACGTCGGGCCGCTAGTGCTGTTCAGGCAGCTTTGAAGCCAAGCGCAAGGCGCCTCCAAACGGGGGGAAAGCGTACTCTCCCCTCCGCGTCCCATGTTCAAGCTGAATGACGCAGCATGTTTCTCGGAAGGCTCTGCCGAGCTATCTAGTACAAGGGAGAGAGTGCCTGCCTCTGCTGAGAAAGGTTTTGACGTGGGGATTGCCGGACATGAGGAAGAGCGTTCCCCAGGCCGTGCAAAGTTTAGGCTTTGGTGACTCTGGATGGTCCCAAGGGTCCAGACTTGTCCCTGGGAAAGCTGTCCTCTTTTTCTTTCTCCGGCTGGAAGCAAACAGCTGGCAACCGACTGCCGTACGCAGACGTCCTGGGGGAGCCCCCCGGTTTCATTTGGGACGCACGTGGGTGTCTCACAGAAGAGCCCAAATTCCTAATTGGGGGCACACCAGCGTGGAATGTAAGGCTGTTTAGAACTGCGTACCCTGAGGCCGTTGGGAGGCCGTACGAACGAGAGCTTTCGAGCGAACAGGGCAGCGCTTCGCCATCATCGTTGCCCGTTCACGGAGCTTAATGAGACGAATGCATGCACTTCCTGTGGCTCAAACGCAACAGAGGACTTGGAAGGCATACAGTGCCCTTTGACAGCTGTTACAACGAACGTGAGTGCACAGTGTCTCGTGAAATAAATCCCTAGCACCGTTGAAGCATCCCGTTAACGCATGCTTCTTCGCTCCTATGGCACTCCGAGGTGTTACTGACGGGGGAAATCTGGACTTTCACTTGAGGCCGGGGGGGGGGGTGGGGGGCTCACAATTCTTTGGTCGGCGAGCTCCAGAGTGCTCTTGCTGAAGCTCCCAGCAAGGACCTGAGAGCAGCAGGCCTCACACGAGTACACTCAGACGGCTTCCGTCACGAGTCAACTCAGGCCTCTTATGTGAGGCCTTCCGGCAGCAAAGAGAAGGTGGGCGCGAGGGGTGTGCTTCAGGCAGCTTAGGACCCGCGACTGTCTCGTCTACCACGGAGGGGAATAAGGTTTGCCCAGGGTCGCCCAGTTTCAAAGCCGAGCTCACGTAGTTATCCTCAGTGGTTTCTGATTACCTCAAGGAAACACACGGGAGGAACAGGGCCCTTCCATGGAGGCCCTTTCGGGCACAGGGACCTCTGCGTGGGATCTACTGGGTAAGTATGGCAGTACCTTAGATAGGCCTCAGTGACCAAGGCTGTCGTCTGGCTCATGCCTTAGCTGTGTTAAGTGTGGAAAACGTGCTGGTCCTCAGGCTGGGCCCACGGCCTAGCTTTCGCTTCTGTGAGAGTGCTGCCCCGAGTCTCCTCCTGGAGCCAGTCGTCAGCACGGTGCCTTTTGGCACTGCAGTTCTCTTTCAGTCAAGGAGGCCGTGCGACTGGCACAGGGAGTCTGCGCAGCACGGCCTTCGCGAGGCTCTTTGACGACTGGGGCACTCAAGGCAGGCAAGCCAGAGAGCAGTACGTTGCCCTTGCTATGAACGTGAAGAGCTTTCTCCAGGGCCCTGTGGAGGCTAAGGTTCCTCAGAAGCCGGGAGCCGCCGTTGCGGCACGGAGAGAAGTCATCCTGCGACCTTGGCGAACGAGCTCCTATCCTGTGTGCCCCCAGGAGCGTCGCAGAGTTAAGGCACTCCGTGGTGGAGTATGGCCTCATGGAAGCCACTGCACACCCAACTCCCCCGACGTGAAACACTGGAACTTACCTTGAGGCCTGAGGTCACCTTTCGTTCGGCCGGAGCGGAACATGTGGTGCCGTGGGAGGAGTTCCTAGAAAGGGATGGCCAGCACGGTTTTCGCTTTGAGAGAACACGCAGCCTCGGCCCACAACGACAATCCTGCCGTGCAGAGACGTCGGGCCGCTAGTGCTGTTCAGGCAGCTTTGAAGCCAAGCGCAAGGCGCCTCCAAACGGGGGGAAAGCGTACTCTCCCCTCCGCGTCCCACGTTCAAGCTGAATGACGCAGCATGTTTCTCGGAAGGCTCTGCCGAGCTATCTAGTACAAGGGAGAGAGTGCCTGCCTCTGCTGAGAAAGGTTTTGACGTGGGGATTGCCGGACATGAGGAAGAGCGTTCCCCAGGCCGTGCAAAGTTTAGGCTTTGGTGACTCTGGATGGTCCCAAGGGTCCAGACTTGTCCCTGGGAAAGCTGTCCTCTTTTTCTTTCTCCGGCTGGAAGCAAACAGCTGGCAACCGACTGCCGTACGCAGACGTCCTGGGGGAGCCCCCCGGTTTCATTTGGGACGCACGTGGGTGTCTCACAGAAGAGCCCAAATTCCTAATTGGGGGCACACCAGCGTGGAATGTAAGGCTGTTTAGAACTGCGTACCCTGAGGCCGTTGGGAGGCCGTACGAACGAGAGCTTTCGAGCGAACAGGGCAGCGCTTCGCCATCATCGTTGCCCGTTCACGGAGCTTAATGAGACGAATGCATGCACTTCCTGTGGCTCAAACGCAACAGAGGACTTGGAAGGCATACAGTGCCCTTTGACAGCTGTTACAACGAACGTGAGTGCACAGTGTCTCGTGAAATAAATCCCTAGCACTGTTGAAGCATCCCGTTAACGCATGCTTCTTCGCTCCTATGGCACTCCGAGGTGTTACTGACGGGGGAAATCTGGACTTTCACTTGAGGCCGGGGGGGGGGTGGGGGGCTCACAATTCTTTGGTCGGCGAGCTCCAGAGTGCTCTTGCTGAAGCTCCCAGCAAGGACCTGAGAGCAGCAGGCCTCACACGAGTACACTCAGACGGCTTCCGTCACGAGTCAACTCAGGCCTCTTATGTGAGGCCTTCCGGCAGCAAAGAGAAGGTGGGCGCGAGGGGTGTGCTTCAGGCAGCTTAGGACCCGCGACTGTCTCGTCTACCACGGAGGGGAATAAGGTTTGCCCAGGGTCGCCCAGTTTCAAAGCCGAGCTCACGTAGTTATCCTCAGTGGTTTCTGATTACCTCAAGGAAACACACGGGAGGAACAGGGCCCTTCCATGGAGGCCCTTTCGGGCACAGGGACCTCTGCGTGGGATCTACTGGGTAAGTATGGCAGTACCTTAGATAGGCCTCAGTGACCAAGGCTGTCGTCTGGCTCATGCCTTAGCTGTGTTAAGTGTGGAAAACGTGCTGGTCCTCAGGCTGGGCCCACGGCCTAGCTTTCGCTTCTGTGAGAGTGCTGCCCCGAGTCTCCTCCTGGAGCCAGTCGTCAGCACGGTGCCTTTTGGCACTGCAGTTCTCTTTCAGTCAAGGAGGCCGTGCGACTGGCACAGGGAGTCTGCGCAGCACGGCCTTCGCGAGGCTCTTTGACGACTGGGGCACTCAAGGCAGGCAAGCCAGAGAGCAGTACGTTGCCCTTGCTATGAACGTGAAGAGCTTTCTCCAGGGCCCTGTGGAGGCTAAGGTTCCTCAGAAGCCGGGAGCCGCCGTTGCGGCACGGAGAGAAGTCATCCTGCGACCTTGGCGAACGAGCTCCTATCCTGTGTGCCCCCAGGAGCGTCGCAGAGTTAAGGCACTCCGTGGTGGAGTATGGCCTCATGGAAGCCACTGCACACCCAACTCCCCCGACGTGAAACACTGGAACTTACCTTGAGGCCTGAGGTCACCTTTCGTTCGGCCGGAGCGGAACATGTGGTGCCGTGGGAGGAGTTCCTAGAAAGGGATGGCCAGCACGGTTTTCGCTTTGAGAGAACACGCAGCCTCGGCCCACAACGACAATCCTGCCGTGCAGAGACGTCGGGCCGCTAGTGCTGTTCAGGCAGCTTTGAAGCCAAGCGCAAGGCGCCTCCAAACGGGGGGAAAGCGTACTCTCCCCTCCGCGTCCCACGTTCAAGCTGAATGACGCAGCATGTTTCTCGGAAGGCTCTGCCGAGCTATCTAGTACAAGGGAGAGAGTGCCTGCCTCTGCTGAGAAAGGTTTTGACGTGGGGATTGCCGGACATGAGGAAGAGCGTTCCCCAGGCCGTGCAAAGTTTAGGCTTTGGTGACTCTGGATGGTCCCAAGGGTCCAGACTTGTCCCTGGGAAAGCTGTCCTCTTTTTCTTTCTCCGGCTGGAAGCAAACAGCTGGCAACCGACTGCCGTACGCAGACGTCCTGGGGGAGCCCCCCGGTTTCATTTGGGACGCACGTGGGTGTCTCACAGAAGAGCCCAAATTCCTAATTGGGGGCACACCAGCGTGGAATGTAAGGCTGTTTAGAACTGCGTACCCTGAGGCCGTTGGGAGGCCGTACGAACGAGAGCTTTCGAGCGAACAGGGCAGCGCTTCGCCATCATCGTTGCCCGTTCACGGAGCTTAATGAGACGAATGCATGCACTTCCTGTGGCTCAAACGCAACAGAGGACTTGGAAGGCATACAGTGCCCTTTGACAGCTGTTACAACGAACGTGAGTGCACAGTGTCTCGTGAAATAAATCCCTAGCACCGTTGAAGCATCCCGTTAACGCATGCTTCTTCGCTCCTATGGCACTCCGAGGTGTTACTGACGGGGGAAATCTGGACTTTCACTTGAGGCCGGGGGGGGGGGGTGGGGGGCTCACAATTCTTTGGTCGGCGAGCTCCAGAGTGCTCTTGCTGAAGCTCCCAGCAAGGACCTGAGAGCAGCAGGCCTCACACGAGTACACTCAGACGGCTTCCATCACGAGTCAACTCAGGCCTCTTATGTGAGGCCTTCCGGCAGCAAAGAGAAGGTGGGCGCGAGGGGTGTGCTTCAGGCAGCTTAGGACCCGCGACTGTCTCGTCTACCACGGAGGGGAATAAGGTTTGCCCAGGGTCGCCCAGTTTCAAAGCCGAGCTCACGTAGTTATCCTCAGTGGTTTCTGATTACCTCAAGGAAACACACGGGAGGAACAGGGCCCTTCCATGGAGGCCCTTTCGGGCACAGGGACCTCTGCGTGGGATCTACTGGGTAAGTATGGCAGTACCTTAGATAGGCCTCAGTGACCAAGGCTGTCGTCTGGCTCATGCCTTAGCTGTGTTAAGTGTGGAAAACGTGCTGGTCCTCAGGCTGGGCCCACGGCCTAGCTTTCGCTTCTGTGAGAGTGCTGCCCCGAGTCTCCTCCTGGAGCCAGTCGTCAGCACGGTGCCTTTTGGCACTGCAGTTCTCTTTCAGTCAAGGAGGCCGTGCGACTGGCACAGGGAGTCTGCGCAGCACGGCCTTCGCGAGGCTCTTTGACGACTGGGGCACTCAAGGCAGGCAAGCCAGAGAGCAGTACGTTGCCCTTGCTATGAACGTGAAGAGCTTTCTCCAGGGCCCTGTGGAGGCTAAGGTTCCTCAGAAGCCGGGAGCCGCCGTTGCGGCACGGAGAGAAGTCATCCTGCGACCTTGGCGAACGAGCTCCTATCCTGTGTGCCCCCAGGAGCGTCGCAGAGTTAAGGCACTCCGTGGTGGAGTATGGCCTCATGGAAGCCACTGCACACCCAACTCCCCCGACGTGAAACACTGGAACTTACCTTGAGGCCTGAGGTCACCTTTCGTTCGGCCGGAGCGGAACATGTGGTGCCGTGGGAGGAGTTCCTAGAAAGGGATGGCCAGCACGGTTTTCGCTTTGAGAGAACACGCAGCCTCGGCCCACAACGACAATCCTGCCGTGCAGAGACGTCGGGCCGCTAGTGCTGTTCAGGCAGCTTTGAAGCCAAGCGCAAGGCGCCTCCAAACGGGGGGAAAGCGTACTCTCCCCTCCGCGTCCCACGTTCAAGCTGAATGACGCAGCATGTTTCTCGGAAGGCTCTGCCGAGCTATCTAGTACAAGGGAGAGAGTGCCTGCCTCTGCTGAGAAAGGTTTTGACGTGGGGATTGCCGGACATGAGGAAGAGCGTTCCCCAGGCCGTGCAAAGTTTAGGCTTTGGTGACTCTGGATGGTCCCAAGGGTCCAGACTTGTCCCTGGGAAAGCTGTCCTCTTTTTCTTTCTCCGGCTGGAAGCAAACAGCTGGCAACCGACTGCCGTACGCAGACGTCCTGGGGGAGCCCCCCGGTTTCATTTGGGACGCACGTGGGTGTCTCACAGAAGAGCCCAAATTCCTAATTGGGGGCACACCAGCGTGGAATGTAAGGCTGTTTAGAACTGCGTACCCTGAGGCCGTTGGGAGGCCGTACGAACGAGAGCTTTCGAGCGAACAGGGCAGCGCTTCGCCATCATCGTTGCCCGTTCACGGAGCTTAATGAGACGAATGCATGCACTTCCTGTGGCTCAAACGCAACAGAGGACTTGGAAGGCATACAGTGCCCTTTGACAGCTGTTACAACGAACGTGAGTGCACAGTGTCTCGTGAAATAAATCCCTAGCACCGTTGAAGCATCCCGTTAACGCATGCTTCTTCGCTCCTATGGCACTCCGAGGTGTTACTGACGGGGGAAATCTGGACTTTCACTTGAGGCCGGGGGGGGGGGTGGGGGGCTCACAATTCTTTGGTCGGCGAGCTCCAGAGTGCTCTTGCTGAAGCTCCCAGCAAGGACCTGAGAGCAGCAGGCCTCACACGAGTACACTCAGACGGCTTCCGTCACGAGTCAACTCAGGCCTCTTATGTGAGGCCTTCCGGCAGCAAAGAGAAGGTGGGCGCGAGGGGTGTGCTTCAGGCAGCTTAGGACCCGCGACTGTCTCGTCTACCACGGAGGGGAATAAGGTTTGCCCAGGGTCGCCCAGTTTCAAAGCCGAGCTCACGTAGTTATCCTCAGTGGTTTCTGATTACCTCAAGGAAACACACGGGAGGAACAGGGCCCTTCCATGGAGGCCCTTTCGGGCACAGGGACCTCTGCGTGGGATCTACTGGGTAAGTATGGCAGTACCTTAGATAGGCCTCAGTGACCAAGGCTGTCGTCTGGCTCATGCCTTAGCTGTGTTAAGTGTGGAAAACGTGCTGGTCCTCAGGCTGGGCCCACGGCCTAGCTTTCGCTTCTGTGAGAGTGCTGCCCCGAGTCTCCTCCTGGAGCCAGTCGTCAGCACGGTGCCTTTTGGCACTGCAGTTCTCTTTCAGTCAAGGAGGCCGTGCGACTGGCACAGGGAGTCTGCGCAGCACGGCCTTCGCGAGGCTCTTTGACGACTGGGGCACTCAAGGCAGGCAAGCCAGAGAGCAGTACGTTGCCCTTGCTATGAACGTGAAGAGCTTTCTCCAGGGCCCTGTGGAGGCTAAGGTTCCTCAGAAGCCGGGAGCCGCCGTTGCGGCACGGAGAGAAGTCATCCTGCGACCTTGGCGAACGAGCTCCTATCCTGTGTGCCCCCAGGAGCGTCGCAGAGTTAAGGCACTCCGTGGTGGAGTATGGCCTCATGGAAGCCACTGCACACCCAACTCCCCCGACGTGAAACACTGGAACTTACCTTGAGGCCTGAGGTCACCTTTCGTTCGGCCGGAGCGGAACATGTGGTGCCGTGGGAGGAGTTCCTAGAAAGGGATGGCCAGCACGGTTTTCGCTTTGAGAGAACACGCAGCCTCGGCCCACAACGACAATCCTGCCGTGCAGAGACGTCGGGCCGCTAGTGCTGTTCAGGCAGCTTTGAAGCCAAGCGCAAGGCGCCTCCAAACGGGGGGAAAGCGTACTCTCCCCTCCGCGTCCCACGTTCAAGCTGAATGACGCAGCATGTTTCTCGGAAGGCTCTGCCGAGCTATCTAGTACAAGGGAGAGAGTGCCTGCCTCTGCTGAGAAAGGTTTTGACGTGGGGATTGCCGGACATGAGGAAGAGCGTTCCCCAGGCCGTGCAAAGTTTAGGCTTTGGTGACTCTGGATGGTCCCAAGGGTCCAGACTTGTCCCTGGGAAAGCTGTCCTCTTTTTCTTTCTCCGGCTGGAAGCAAACAGCTGGCAACCGACTGCCGTACGCAGACGTCCTGGGGGAGCCCCCCGGTTTCATTTGGGACGCACGTGGGTGTCTCACAGAAGAGCCCAAATTCCTAATTGGGGGCACACCAGCGTGGAATGTAAGGCTGTTTAGAACTGCGTACCCTGAGGCCGTTGGGAGGCCGTACGAACGAGAGCTTTCGAGCGAACAGGGCAGCGCTTCGCCATCATCGTTGCCCGTTCACGGAGCTTAATGAGACGAATGCATGCACTTCCTGTGGCTCAAACGCAACAGAGGACTTGGAAGGCATACAGTGCCCTTTGACAGCTGTTACAACGAACGTGAGTGCACAGTGTCTCGTGAAATAAATCCCTAGCACCGTTGAAGCATCCCGTTAACGCATGCTTCTTCGCTCCTATGGCACTCCGAGGTGTTACTGACGGGGGAAATCTGGACTTTCACTTGAGGCCGGGGGGGGGGGGGTGGGGGGCTCACAATTCTTTGGTCGGCGAGCTCCAGAGTGCTCTTGCTGAAGCTCCCAGCAAGGACCTGAGAGCAGCAGGCCTCACACGAGTACACTCAGACGGCTTCCGTCACGAGTCAACTCAGGCCTCTTATGTGAGGCCTTCCGGCAGCAAAGAGAAGGTGGGCGCGAGGGGTGTGCTTCAGGCAGCTTAGGACCCGCGACTGTCTCGTCTACCACGGAGGGGAATAAGGTTTGCCCAGGGTCGCCCAGTTTCAAAGCCGAGCTCACGTAGTTATCCTCAGTGGTTTCTGATTACCTCAAGGAAACACACGGGAGGAACAGGGCCCTTCCATGGAGGCCCTTTCGGGCACAGGGACCTCTGCGTGGGATCTACTGGGTAAGTATGGCAGTACCTTAGATAGGCCTCAGTGACCAAGGCTGTCGTCTGGCTCATGCCTTAGCTGTGTTAAGTGTGGAAAACGTGCTGGTCCTCAGGCTGGGCCCACGGCCTAGCTTTCGCTTCTGTGAGAGTGCTGCCCCGAGTCTCCTCCTGGAGCCAGTCGTCAGCACGGTGCCTTTTGGCACTGCAGTTCTCTTTCAGTCAAGGAGGCCGTGCGACTGGCACAGGGAGTCTGCGCAGCACGGCCTTCGCGAGGCTCTTTGACGACTGGGGCACTCAAGGCAGGCAAGCCAGAGAGCAGTACGTTGCCCTTGCTATGAACGTGAAGAGCTTTCTCCAGGGCCCTGTGGAGGCTAAGGTTCCTCAGAAGCCGGGAGCCGCCGTTGCGGCACGGAGAGAAGTCATCCTGCGACCTTGGCGAACGAGCTCCTATCCTGTGTGCCCCCAGGAGCGTCGCAGAGTTAAGGCACTCCGTGGTGGAGTATGGCCTCATGGAAGCCACTGCACACCCAACTCCCCCGACGTGAAACACTGGAACTTACCTTGAGGCCTGAGGTCACCTTTCGTTCGGCCGGAGCGGAACATGTGGTGCCGTGGGAGGAGTTCCTAGAAAGGGATGGCCAGCACGGTTTTCGCTTTGAGAGAACACGCAGCCTCGGCCCACAACGACAATCCTGCCGTGCAGAGACGTCGGGCCGCTAGTGCTGTTCAGGCAGCTTTGAAGCCAAGCGCAAGGCGCCTCCAAACGGGGGGAAAGCGTACTCTCCCCTCCGCGTCCCACGTTCAAGCTGAATGACGCAGCATGTTTCTCGGAAGGCTCTGCCGAGCTATCTAGTACAAGGGAGAGAGTGCCTGCCTCTGCTGAGAAAGGTTTTGACGTGGGGATTGCCGGACATGAGGAAGAGCGTTCCCCAGGCCGTGCAAAGCTTAGGCTTTGGTGACTCTGGATGGTCCCAAGGGTCCAGACTTGTCCCTGGGAAAGCTGTCCTCTTTTTCTTTCTCCGGCTGGAAGCAAACAGCTGGCAACCGACTGCCGTACGCAGACGTCCTGGGGGAGCCCCCCGGTTTCATTTGGGACGCACGTGGGTGTCTCACAGAAGAGCCCAAATTCCTAATTGGGGGCACACCAGCGTGGAATGTAAGGCTGTTTAGAACTGCGTACCCTGAGGCCGTTGGGAGGCCGTACGAACGAGAGCTTTCGAGCGAACAGGGCAGCGCTTCGCCATCATCGTTGCCCATTCACGGAGCTTAATGAGACGAATGCATGCACTTCCTGTGGCTCAAACGCAACAGAGGACTTGGAAGGCATACAGTGCCCTTTGACAGCTGTTACAACGAACGTGAGTGCACAGTGTCTCGTGAAATAAATCCCTAGCACCGTTGAAGCATCCCGTTAACGCATGCTTCTTCGCTCCTATGGCACTCCGAGGTGTTACTGACGGGGGAAATCTGGACTTTCACTTGAGGCCGGGGGGGGGGGGTGGGGGGCTCACAATTCTTTGGTCGGCGAGCTCCAGAGTGCTCTTGCTGAAGCTCCCAGCAAGGACCTGAGAGCAGCAGGCCTCACACGAGTACACTCAGACGGCTTCCGTCACGAGTCAACTCAGGCCTCTTATGTGAGGCCTTCCGGCAGCAAAGAGAAGGTGGGCGCGAGGGGTGTGCTTCAGGCAGCTTAGGACCCGCGACTGTCTCGTCTACCACGGAGGGGAATAAGGTTTGCCCAGGGTCGCCCAGTTTCAAAGCCGAGCTCACGTAGTTATCCTCAGTGGTTTCTGATTACCTCAAGGAAACACACGGGAGGAACAGGGCCCTTCCATGGAGGCCCTTTCGGGCACAGGGACCTCTGCGTGGGATCTACTGGGTAAGTATGGCAGTACCTTAGATAGGCCTCAGTGACCAAGGCTGTCGTCTGGCTCATGCCTTAGCTGTGTTAAGTGTGGAAAACGTGCTGGTCCTCAGGCTGGGCCCACGGCCTAGCTTTCGCTTCTGTGAGAGTGCTGCCCCGAGTCTCCTCCTGGAGCCAGTCGTCAGCACGGTGCCTTTTGGCACTGCAGTTCTCTTTCAGTCAAGGAGGCCGTGCGACTGGCACAGGGAGTCTGCGCAGCACGGCCTTCGCGAGGCTCTTTGACGACTGGGGCACTCAAGGCAGGCAAGCCAGAGAGCAGTACGTTGCCCTTGCTATGAACGTGAAGAGCTTTCTCCAGGGCCCTGTGGAGGCTAAGGTTCCTCAGAAGCCGGGAGCCGCCGTTGCGGCACGGAGAGAAGTCATCCTGCGACCTTGGCGAACGAGCTCCTATCCTGTGTGCCCCCAGGAGCGTCGCAGAGTTAAGGCACTCCGTGGTGGAGTATGGCCTCATGGAAGCCACTGCACACCCAACTCCCCCGACGTGAAACACTGGAACTTACCTTGAGGCCTGAGGTCACCTTTCGTTCGGCCGGAGCGGAACATGTGGTGCCGTGGGAGGAGTTCCTAGAAAGGGATGGCCAGCACGGTTTTCGCTTTGAGAGAACACGCAGCCTCGGCCCACAACGACAATCCTGCCGTGCAGAGACGTCGGGCCGCTAGTGCTGTTCAGGCAGCTTTGAAGCCAAGCGCAAGGCGCCTCCAAACGGGGGGAAAGCGTACTCTCCCCTCCGCGTCCCACGTTCAAGCTGAATGACGCAGCATGTTTCTCGGAAGGCTCTGCCGAGCTATCTAGTACAAGGGAGAGAGTGCCTGCCTCTGCTGAGAAAGGTTTTGACGTGGGGATTGCCGGACATGAGGAAGAGCGTTCCCCAGGCCGTGCAAAGTTTAGGCTTTGGTGACTCTGGATGGTCCCAAGGGTCCAGACTTGTCCCTGGGAAAGCTGTCCTCTTTTTCTTTCTCCGGCTGGAAGCAAACAGCTGGCAACCGACTGCCGTACGCAGACGTCCTGGGGGAGCCCCCCGGTTTCATTTGGGACGCACGTGGGTGTCTCACAGAAGAGCCCAAATTCCTAATTGGGGGCACACCAGCGTGGAATGTAAGGCTGTTTAGAACTGCGTACCCTGAGGCCGTTGGGAGGCCGTACGAACGAGAGCTTTCGAGCGAACAGGGCAGCGCTTCGCCATCATCGTTGCCCGTTCACGGAGCTTAATGAGACGAATGCATGCACTTCCTGTGGCTCAAACGCAACAGAGGACTTGGAAGGCATACAGTGCCCTTTGACAGCTGTTACAACGAACGTGAGTGCACAGTGTCTCGTGAAATAAATCCCTAGCACCGTTGAAGCATCCCGTTAACGCATGCTTCTTCGCTCCTATGGCACTCCGAGGTGTTACTGACGGGGGAAATCTGGACTTTCACTTGAGGCCGGGGGGGGGGGGTGGGGGGCTCACAATTCTTTGGTCGGCGAGCTCCAGAGTGCTCTTGCTGAAGCTCCCAGCAAGGACCTGAGAGCAGCAGGCCTCACACGAGTACACTCAGACGGCTTCCATCACGAGTCAACTCAGGCCTCTTATGTGAGGCCTTCCGGCAGCAAAGAGAAGGTGGGCGCGAGGGGTGTGCTTCAGGCAGCTTAGGACCCGCGACTGTCTCGTCTACCACGGAGGGGAATAAGGTTTGCCCAGGGTCGCCCAGTTTCAAAGCCGAGCTCACGTAGTTATCCTCAGTGGTTTCTGATTACCTCAAGGAAACACACGGGAGGAACAGGGCCCTTCCATGGAGGCCCTTTCGGGCACAGGGACCTCTGCGTGGGATCTACTGGGTAAGTATGGCAGTACCTTAGATAGGCCTCAGTGACCAAGGCTGTCGTCTGGCTCATGCCTTAGCTGTGTTAAGTGTGGAAAACGTGCTGGTCCTCAGGCTGGGCCCACGGCCTAGCTTTCGCTTCTGTGAGAGTGCTGCCCCGAGTCTCCTCCTGGAGCCAGTCGTCAGCACGGTGCCTTTTGGCACTGCAGTTCTCTTTCAGTCAAGGAGGCCGTGCGACTGGCACAGGGAGTCTGCGCAGCACGGCCTTCGCGAGGCTCTTTGACGACTGGGGCACTCAAGGCAGGCAAGCCAGAGAGCAGTACGTTGCCCTTGCTATGAACGTGAAGAGCTTTCTCCAGGGCCCTGTGGAGGCTAAGGTTCCTCAGAAGCCGGGAGCCGCCGTTGCGGCACGGAGAGAAGTCATCCTGCGACCTTGGCGAACGAGCTCCTATCCTGTGTGCCCCCAGGAGCGTCGCAGAGTTAAGGCACTCCGTGGTGGAGTATGGCCTCATGGAAGCCACTGCACACCCAACTCCCCCGACGTGAAACACTGGAACTTACCTTGAGGCCTGAGGTCACCTTTCGTTCGGCCGGAGCGGAACATGTGGTGCCGTGGGAGGAGTTCCTAGAAAGGGATGGCCAGCACGGTTTTCGCTTTGAGAGAACACGCAGCCTCGGCCCACAACGACAATCCTGCCGTGCAGAGACGTCGGGCCGCTAGTGCTGTTCAGGCAGCTTTGAAGCCAAGCGCAAGGCGCCTCCAAACGGGGGGAAAGCGTACTCTCCCCTCCGCGTCCCACGTTCAAGCTGAATGACGCAGCATGTTTCTCGGAAGGCTCTGCCGAGCTATCTAGTACAAGGGAGAGAGTGCCTGCCTCTGCTGAGAAAGGTTTTGACGTGGGGATTGCCGGACATGAGGAAGAGCGTTCCCCAGGCCGTGCAAAGTTTAGGCTTTGGTGACTCTGGATGGTCCCAAGGGTCCAGACTTGTCCCTGGGAAAGCTGTCCTCTTTTTCTTTCTCCGGCTGGAAGCAAACAGCTGGCAACCGACTGCCGTACGCAGACGTCCTGGGGGAGCCCCCCGGTTTCATTTGGGACGCACGTGGGTGTCTCACAGAAGAGCCCAAATTCCTAATTGGGGGCACACCAGCGTGGAATGTAAGGCTGTTTAGAACTGCGTACCCTGAGGCCGTTGGGAGGCCGTACGAACGAGAGCTTTCGAGCGAACAGGGCAGCGCTTCGCCATCATCGTTGCCCGTTCACGGAGCTTAATGAGACGAATGCATGCACTTCCTGTGGCTCAAACGCAACAGAGGACTTGGAAGGCATACAGTGCCCTTTGACAGCTGTTACAACGAACGTGAGTGCACAGTGTCTCGTGAAATAAATCCCTAGCACCGTTGAAGCATCCCGTTAACGCATGCTTCTTCGCTCCTATGGCACTCCGAGGTGTTACTGACGGGGGAAATCTGGACTTTCACTTGAGGCCGGGGGGGGGGGGTGGGGGGCTCACAATTCTTTGGTCGGCGAGCTCCAGAGTGCTCTTGCTGAAGCTCCCAGCAAGGACCTGAGAGCAGCAGGCCTCACACGAGTACACTCAGACGGCTTCCGTCACGAGTCAACTCAGGCCTCTTATGTGAGGCCTTCCGGCAGCAAAGAGAAGGTGGGCGCGAGGGGTGTGCTTCAGGCAGCTTAGGACCCGCGACTGTCTCGTCTACCACGGAGGGGAATAAGGTTTGCCCAGGGTCGCCCAGTTTCAAAGCCGAGCTCACGTAGTTATCCTCAGTGGTTTCTGATTACCTCAAGGAAACACACGGGAGGAACAGGGCCCTTCCATGGAGGCCCTTTCGGGCACAGGGACCTCTGCGTGGGATCTACTGGGTAAGTATGGCAGTACCTTAGATAGGCCTCAGTGACCAAGGCTGTCGTCTGGCTCATGCCTTAGCTGTGTTAAGTGTGGAAAACGTGCTGGTCCTCAGGCTGGGCCCACGGCCTAGCTTTCGCTTCTGTGAGAGTGCTGCCCCGAGTCTCCTCCTGGAGCCAGTCGTCAGCACGGTGCCTTTTGGCACTGCAGTTCTCTTTCAGTCAAGGAGGCCGTGCGACTGGCACAGGGAGTCTGCGCAGCACGGCCTTCGCGAGGCTCTTTGACGACTGGGGCACTCAAGGCAGGCAAGCCAGAGAGCAGTACGTTGCCCTTGCTATGAACGTGAAGAGCTTTCTCCAGGGCCCTGTGGAGGCTAAGGTTCCTCAGAAGCCGGGAGCCGCCGTTGCGGCACGGAGAGAAGTCATCCTGCGACCTTGGCGAACGAGCTCCTATCCTGTGTGCCCCCAGGAGCGTCGCAGAGTTAAGGCACTCCGTGGTGGAGTATGGCCTCATGGAAGCCACTGCACACCCAACTCCCCCGACGTGAAACACTGGAACTTACCTTGAGGCCTGAGGTCACCTTTCGTTCGGCCGGAGCGGAACATGTGGTGCCGTGGGAGGAGTTCCTAGAAAGGGATGGCCAGCACGGTTTTCGCTTTGAGAGAACACGCAGCCTCGGCCCACAACGACAATCCTGCCGTGCAGAGACGTCGGGCCGCTAGTGCTGTTCAGGCAGCTTTGAAGCCAAGCGCAAGGCGCCTCCAAACGGGGGGAAAGCGTACTCTCCCCTCCGCGTCCCACGTTCAAGCTGAATGACGCAGCATGTTTCTCGGAAGGCTCTGCCGAGCTATCTAGTACAAGGGAGAGAGTGCCTGCCTCTGCTGAGAAAGGTTTTGACGTGGGGATTGCCGGACATGAGGAAGAGCGTTCCCCAGGCCGTGCAAAGCTTAGGCTTTGGTGACTCTGGATGGTCCCAAGGGTCCAGACTTGTCCCTGGGAAAGCTGTCCTCTTTTTCTTTCTCCGGCTGGAAGCAAACAGCTGGCAACCGACTGCCGTACGCAGACGTCCTGGGGGAGCCCCCCGGTTTCATTTGGGACGCACGTGGGTGTCTCACAGAAGAGCCCAAATTCCTAATTGGGGGCACACCAGCGTGGAATGTAAGGCTGTTTAGAACTGCGTACCCTGAGGCCGTTGGGAGGCCGTACGAACGAGAGCTTTCGAGCGAACAGGGCAGCGCTTCGCCATCATCGTTGCCCGTTCACGGAGCTTAATGAGACGAATGCATGCACTTCCTGTGGCTCAAACGCAACAGAGGACTTGGAAGGCATACAGTGCCCTTTGACAGCTGTTACAACGAACGTGAGTGCACAGTGTCTCGTGAAATAAATCCCTAGCACCGTTGAAGCATCCCGTTAACGCATGCTTCTTCGCTCCTATGGCACTCCGAGGTGTTACTGACGGGGGAAATCTGGACTTTTACTTGAGGCCGGGGGGGGGGGGGTGGGGGGCTCACAATTCTTTGGTCGGCGAGCTCCAGAGTGCTCTTGCTGAAGCTCCCAGCAAGGACCTGAGAGCAGCAGGCCTCACACGAGTACACTCAGACGGCTTCCGTCACGAGTCAACTCAGGCCTCTTATGTGAGGCCTTCCGGCAGCAAAGAGAAGGTGGGCGCGAGGGGTGTGCTTCAGGCAGCTTAGGACCCGCGACTGTCTCGTCTACCACGGAGGGGAATAAGGTTTGCCCAGGGTCGCCCAGTTTCAAAGCCGAGCTCACGTAGTTATCCTCAGTGGTTTCTGATTACCTCAAGGAAACACACGGGAGGAACAGGGCCCTTCCATGGAGGCCCTTTCGGGCACAGGGACCTCTGCGTGGGATCTACTGGGTAAGTATGGCAGTACCTTAGATAGGCCTCAGTGACCAAGGCTGTCGTCTGGCTCATGCCTTAGCTGTGTTAAGTGTGGAAAACGTGCTGGTCCTCAGGCTGGGCCCACGGCCTAGCTTTCGCTTCTGTGAGAGTGCTGCCCCGAGTCTCCTCCTGGAGCCAGTCGTCAGCACGGTGCCTTTTGGCACTGCAGTTCTCTTTCAGTCAAGGAGGCCGTGCGACTGGCACAGGGAGTCTGCGCAGCACGGCCTTCGCGAGGCTCTTTGACGACTGGGGCACTCAAGGCAGGCAAGCCAGAGAGCAGTACGTTGCCCTTGCTATGAACGTGAAGAGCTTTCTCCAGGGCCCTGTGGAGGCTAAGGTTCCTCAGAAGCCGGGAGCCGCCGTTGCGGCACGGAGAGAAGTCATCCTGCGACCTTGGCGAACGAGCTCCTATCCTGTGTGCCCCCAGGAGCGTCGCAGAGTTAAGGCACTCCGTGGTGGAGTATGGCCTCATGGAAGCCACTGCACACCCAACTCCCCCGACGTGAAACACTGGAACTTACCTTGAGGCCTGAGGTCACCTTTCGTTCGGCCGGAGCGGAACATGTGGTGCCGTGGGAGGAGTTCCTAGAAAGGGATGGCCAGCACGGTTTTCGCTTTGAGAGAACACGCAGCCTCGGCCCACAACGACAATCCTGCCGTGCAGAGACGTCGGGCCGCTAGTGCTGTTCAGGCAGCTTTGAAGCCAAGCGCAAGGCGCCTCCAAACGGGGGGAAAGCGTACTCTCCCCTCCGCGTCCCACGTTCAAGCTGAATGACGCAGCATGTTTCTCGGAAGGCTCTGCCGAGCTATCTAGTACAAGGGAGAGAGTGCCTGCCTCTGCTGAGAAAGGTTTTGACGTGGGGATTGCCGGACATGAGGAAGAGCGTTCCCCAGGCCGTGCAAAGCTTAGGCTTTGGTGACTCTGGATGGTCCCAAGGGTCCAGACTTGTCCCTGGGAAAGCTGTCCTCTTTTTCTTTCTCCGGCTGGAAGCAAACAGCTGGCAACCGACTGCCGTACGCAGACGTCCTGGGGGAGCCCCCCGGTTTCATTTGGGACGCACGTGGGTGTCTCACAGAAGAGCCCAAATTCCTAATTGGGGGCACACCAGCGTGGAATGTAAGGCTGTTTAGAACTGCGTACCCTGAGGCCGTTGGGAGGCCGTACGAACGAGAGCTTTCGAGCGAACAGGGCAGCGCTTCGCCATCATCGTTGCCCATTCACGGAGCTTAATGAGACGAATGCATGCACTTCCTGTGGCTCAAACGCAACAGAGGACTTGGAAGGCATACAGTGCCCTTTGACAGCTGTTACAACGAACGTGAGTGCACAGTGTCTCGTGAAATAAATCCCTAGCACCGTTGAAGCATCCCGTTAACGCATGCTTCTTCGCTCCTATGGCACTCCGAGGTGTTACTGACGGGGGAAATCTGGACTTTCACTTGAGGCCGGGAGGGGGGGGTGGGGGGCTCACAATTCTTTGGTCGGCGAGCTCCAGAGTGCTCTTGCTGAAGCTCCCAGCAAGGACCTGAGAGCAGCAGGCCTCACACGAGTACACTCAGACGGCTTCCGTCACGAGTCAACTCAGGCCTCTTATGTGAGGCCTTCCGGCAGCAAAGAGAAGGTGGGCGCGAGGGGTGTGCTTCAGGCAGCTTAGGACCCGCGACTGTCTCGTCTACCACGGAGGGGAATAAGGTTTGCCCAGGGTCGCCCAGTTTCAAAGCCGAGCTCACGTAGTTATCCTCAGTGGTTTCTGATTACCTCAAGGAAACACACGGGAGGAACAGGGCCCTTCCATGGAGGCCCTTTCGGGCACAGGGACCTCTGCGTGGGATCTACTGGGTAAGTATGGCAGTACCTTAGATAGGCCTCAGTGACCAAGGCTGTCGTCTGGCTCATGCCTTAGCTGTGTTAAGTGTGGAAAACGTGCTGGTCCTCAGGCTGGGCCCACGGCCTAGCTTTCGCTTCTGTGAGAGTGCTGCCCCGAGTCTCCTCCTGGAGCCAGTCGTCAGCACGGTGCCTTTTGGCACTGCAGTTCTCTTTCAGTCAAGGAGGCCGTGCGACTGGCACAGGGAGTCTGCGCAGCACGGCCTTCGCGAGGCTCTTTGACGACTGGGGCACTCAAGGCAGGCAAGCCAGAGAGCAGTACGTTGCCCTTGCTATGAACGTGAAGAGCTTTCTCCAGGGCCCTGTGGAGGCTAAGGTTCCTCAGAAGCCGGGAGCCGCCGTTGCGGCACGGAGAGAAGTCATCCTGCGACCTTGGCGAACGAGCTCCTATCCTGTGTGCCCCCAGGAGCGTCGCAGAGTTAAGGCACTCCGTGGTGGAGTATGGCCTCATGGAAGCCACTGCACAGCCAACTCCCCCGACGTGAAACACTGGAACTTACCTTGAGGCCTGAGGTCACCTTTCGTTCGGCCGGAGCGGAACATGTGGTGCCGTGGGAGGAGTTCCTAGAAAGGGATGGCCAGCACGGTTTTCGCTTTGAGAGAACACGCAGCCTCGGCCCACAACGACAATCCTGCCGTGCAGAGACGTCGGGCCGCTAGTGCTGTTCAGGCAGCTTTGAAGCCAAGCGCAAGGCGCCTCCAAACGGGGGGAAAGCGTACTCTCCCCTCCGCGTCCCACGTTCAAGCTGAATGACGCAGCATGTTTCTCGGAAGGCTCTGCCGAGCTATCTAGTACAAGGGAGAGAGTGCCTGCCTCTGCTGAGAAAGGTTTTGACGTGGGGATTGCCGGACATGAGGAAGAGCGTTCCCCAGGCCGTGCAAAGTTTAGGCTTTGGTGACTCTGGATGGTCCCAAGGGTCCAGACTTGTCCCTGGGAAAGCTGTCCTCTTTTTCTTTCTCCGGCTGGAAGCAAACAGCTGGCAACCGACTGCCGTACGCAGACGTCCTGGGGGAGCCCCCCGGTTTCATTTGGGACGCACGTGGGTGTCTCACAGAAGAGCCCAAATTCCTAATTGGGGGCACACCAGCGTGGAATGTAAGGCTGTTTAGAACTGCGTACCCTGAGGCCGTTGGGAGGCCGTACGAACGAGAGCTTTCGAGCGAACAGGGCAGCGCTTCGCCATCATCGTTGCCCGTTCACGGAGCTTAATGAGACGAATGCATGCACTTCCTGTGGCTCAAACGCAACAGAGGACTTGGAAGGCATACAGTGCCCTTTGACAGCTGTTACAACGAACGTGAGTGCACAGTGTCTCGTGAAATAAATCCCTAGCACCGTTGAAGCATCCCGTTAACGCATGCTTCTTCGCTCCTATGGCACTCCGAGGTGTTACTGACGGGGGAAATCTGGACTTTCACTTGAGGCCGGGGGGGGGGGTGGGGGGCTCACAATTCTTTGGTCGGCGAGCTCCAGAGTGCTCTTGCTGAAGCTCCCAGCAAGGACCTGAGAGCAGCAGGCCTCACACGAGTACACTCAGACGGCTTCCATCACGAGTCAACTCAGGCCTCTTATGTGAGGCCTTCCGGCAGCAAAGAGAAGGTGGGCGCGAGGGGTGTGCTTCAGGCAGCTTAGGACCCGCGACTGTCTCGTCTACCACGGAGGGGAATAAGGTTTGCCCAGGGTCGCCCAGTTTCAAAGCCGAGCTCACGTAGTTATCCTCAGTGGTTTCTGATTACCTCAAGGAAACACACGGGAGGAACAGGGCCCTTCCATGGAGGCCCTTTCGGGCACAGGGACCTCTGCGTGGGATCTACTGGGTAAGTATGGCAGTACCTTAGATAGGCCTCAGTGACCAAGGCTGTCGTCTGGCTCATGCCTTAGCTGTGTTAAGTGTGGAAAACGTGCTGGTCCTCAGGCTGGGCCCACGGCCTAGCTTTCGCTTCTGTGAGAGTGCTGCCCCGAGTCTCCTCCTGGAGCCAGTCGTCAGCACGGTGCCTTTTGGCACTGCAGTTCTCTTTCAGTCAAGGAGGCCGTGCGACTGGCACAGGGAGTCTGCGCAGCACGGCCTTCGCGAGGCTCTTTGACGACTGGGGCACTCAAGGCAGGCAAGCCAGAGAGCAGTACGTTGCCCTTGCTATGAACGTGAAGAGCTTTCTCCAGGGCCCTGTGGAGGCTAAGGTTCCTCAGAAGCCGGGAGCCGCCGTTGCGGCACGGAGAGAAGTCATCCTGCGACCTTGGCGAACGAGCTCCTATCCTGTGTGCCCCCAGGAGCGTCGCAGAGTTAAGGCACTCCGTGGTGGAGTATGGCCTCATGGAAGCCACTGCACACCCAACTCCCCCGACGTGAAACACTGGAACTTACCTTGAGGCCTGAGGTCACCTTTCGTTCGGCCGGAGCGGAACATGTGGTGCCGTGGGAGGAGTTCCTAGAAAGGGATGGCCAGCACGGTTTTCGCTTTGAGAGAACACGCAGCCTCGGCCCACAACGACAATCCTGCCGTGCAGAGACGTCGGGCCGCTAGTGCTGTTCAGGCAGCTTTGAAGCCAAGCGCAAGGCGCCTCCAAACGGGGGGAAAGCGTACTCTCCCCTCCGCGTCCCACGTTCAAGCTGAATGACGCAGCATGTTTCTCGGAAGGCTCTGCCGAGCTATCTAGTACAAGGGAGAGAGTGCCTGCCTCTGCTGAGAAAGGTTTTGACGTGGGGATTGCCGGACATGAGGAAGAGCGTTCCCCAGGCCGTGCAAAGTTTAGGCTTTGGTGACTCTGGATGGTCCCAAGGGTCCAGACTTGTCCCTGGGAAAGCTGTCCTCTTTTTCTTTCTCCGGCTGGAAGCAAACAGCTGGCAACCGACTGCCGTACGCAGACGTCCTGGGGGAGCCCCCCGGTTTCATTTGGGACGCACGTGGGTGTCTCACAGAAGAGCCCAAATTCCTAATTGGGGGCACACCAGCGTGGAATGTAAGGCTGTTTAGAACTGCGTACCCTGAGGCCGTTGGGAGGCCGTACGAACGAGAGCTTTCGAGCGAACAGGGCAGCGCTTCGCCATCATCGTTGCCCGTTCACGGAGCTTAATGAGACGAATGCATGCACTTCCTGTGGCTCAAACGCAACAGAGGACTTGGAAGGCATACAGTGCCCTTTGACAGCTGTTACAACGAACGTGAGTGCACAGTGTCTCGTGAAATAAATCCCTAGCACCGTTGAAGCATCCCGTTAACGCATGCTTCTTCGCTCCTATGGCACTCCGAGGTGTTACTGACGGGGGAAATCTGGACTTTCACTTGAGGCCGGGGGGGGGGGGTGGGGGGCTCACAATTCTTTGGTCGGCGAGCTCCAGAGTGCTCTTGCTGAAGCTCCCAGCAAGGACCTGAGAGCAGCAGGCCTCACACGAGTACACTCAGACGGCTTCCGTCACGAGTCAACTCAGGCCTCTTATGTGAGGCCTTCCGGCAGCAAAGAGAAGGTGGGCGCGAGGGGTGTGCTTCAGGCAGCTTAGGACCCGCGACTGTCTCGTCTACCACGGAGGGGAATAAGGTTTGCCCAGGGTCGCCCAGTTTCAAAGCCGAGCTCACGTAGTTATCCTCAGTGGTTTCTGATTACCTCAAGGAAACACACGGGAGGAACAGGGCCCTTCCATGGAGGCCCTTTCGGGCACAGGGACCTCTGCGTGGGATCTACTGGGTAAGTATGGCAGTACCTTAGATAGGCCTCAGTGACCAAGGCTGTCGTCTGGCTCATGCCTTAGCTGTGTTAAGTGTGGAAAACGTGCTGGTCCTCAGGCTGGGCCCACGGCCTAGCTTTCGCTTCTGTGAGAGTGCTGCCCCGAGTCTCCTCCTGGAGCCAGTCGTCAGCACGGTGCCTTTTGGCACTGCAGTTCTCTTTCAGTCAAGGAGGCCGTGCGACTGGCACAGGGAGTCTGCGCAGCACGGCCTTCGCGAGGCTCTTTGACGACTGGGGCACTCAAGGCAGGCAAGCCAGAGAGCAGTACGTTGCCCTTGCTATGAACGTGAAGAGCTTTCTCCAGGGCCCTGTGGAGGCTAAGGTTCCTCAGAAGCCGGGAGCCGCCGTTGCGGCACGGAGAGAAGTCATCCTGCGACCTTGGCGAACGAGCTCCTATCCTGTGTGCCCCCAGGAGCGTCGCAGAGTTAAGGCACTCCGTGGTGGAGTATGGCCTCATGGAAGCCACTGCACACCCAACTCCCCCGACGTGAAACACTGGAACTTACCTTGAGGCCTGAGGTCACCTTTCGTTCGGCCGGAGCGGAACATGTGGTGCCGTGGGAGGAGTTCCTAGAAAGGGATGGCCAGCACGGTTTTCGCTTTGAGAGAACACGCAGCCTCGGCCCACAACGACAATCCTGCCGTGCAGAGACGTCGGGCCGCTAGTGCTGTTCAGGCAGCTTTGAAGCCAAGCGCAAGGCGCCTCCAAACGGGGGGAAAGCGTACTCTCCCCTCCGCGTCCCACGTTCAAGCTGAATGACGCAGCATGTTTCTCGGAAGGCTCTGCCGAGCTATCTAGTACAAGGGAGAGAGTGCCTGCCTCTGCTGAGAAAGGTTTTGACGTGGGGATTGCCGGACATGAGGAAGAGCGTTCCCCAGGCCGTGCAAAGTTTAGGCTTTGGTGACTCTGGATGGTCCCAAGGGTCCAGACTTGTCCCTGGGAAAGCTGTCCTCTTTTTCTTTCTCCGGCTGGAAGCAAACAGCTGGCAACCGACTGCCGTACGCAGACGTCCTGGGGGAGCCCCCCGGTTTCATTTGGGACGCACGTGGGTGTCTCACAGAAGAGCCCAAATTCCTAATTGGGGGCACACCAGCGTGGAATGTAAGGCTGTTTAGAACTGCGTACCCTGAGGCCGTTGGGAGGCCGTACGAACGAGAGCTTTCGAGCGAACAGGGCAGCGCTTCGCCATCATCGTTGCCCGTTCACGGAGCTTAATGAAACGAATGCATGCACTTCCTGTGGCTCAAACGCAACAGAGGACTTGGAAGGCATACAGTGCCCTTTGACAGCTGTTACAACGAACGTGAGTGCACAGTGTCTCGTGAAATAAATCCCTAGCACCGTTGAAGCATCCCGTTAACGCATGCTTCTTCGCTCCTATGGCACTCCGAGGTGTTACTGACGGGGGAAATCTGGACTTTTACTTGAGGCCGGGGGGGGGGGGGTGGGGGGCTCACAATTCTTTGGTCGGCGAGCTCCAGAGTGCTCTTGCTGAAGCTCCCAGCAAGGACCTGAGAGCAGCAGGCCTCACACGAGTACACTCAGACGGCTTCCGTCACGAGTCAACTCAGGCCTCTTATGTGAGGCCTTCCGGCAGCAAAGAGAAGGTGGGCGCGAGGGGTGTGCTTCAGGCAGCTTAGGACCCGCGACTGTCTCGTCTACCACGGAGGGGAATAAGGTTTGCCCAGGGTCGCCCAGTTTCAAAGCCGAGCTCACGTAGTTATCCTCAGTGGTTTCTGATTACCTCAAGGAAACACACGGGAGGAACAGGGCCCTTCCATGGAGGCCCTTTCGGGCACAGGGACCTCTGCGTGGGATCTACTGGGTAAGTATGGCAGTACCTTAGATAGGCCTCAGTGACCAAGGCTGTCGTCTGGCTCATGCCTTAGCTGTGTTAAGTGTGGAAAACGTGCTGGTCCTCAGGCTGGGCCCACGGCCTAGCTTTCGCTTCTGTGAGAGTGCTGCCCCGAGTCTCCTCCTGGAGCCAGTCGTCAGCACGGTGCCTTTTGGCACTGCAGTTCTCTTTCAGTCAAGGAGGCCGTGCGACTGGCACAGGGAGTCTGCGCAGCACGGCCTTCGCGAGGCTCTTTGACGACTGGGGCACTCAAGGCAGGCAAGCCAGAGAGCAGTACGTTGCCCTTGCTATGAACGTGAAGAGCTTTCTCCAGGGCCCTGTGGAGGCTAAGGTTCCTCAGAAGCCGGGAGCCGCCGTTGCGGCACGGAGAGAAGTCATCCTGCGACCTTGGCGAACGAGCTCCTATCCTGTGTGCCCCCAGGAGCGTCGCAGAGTTAAGGCACTCCGTGGTGGAGTATGGCCTCATGGAAGCCACTGCACACCCAACTCCCCCGACGTGAAACACTGGAACTTACCTTGAGGCCTGAGGTCACCTTTCGTTCGGCCGGAGCGGAACATGTGGTGCCGTGGGAGGAGTTCCTAGAAAGGGATGGCCAGCACGGTTTTCGCTTTGAGAGAACACGCAGCCTCGGCCCACAACGACAATCCTGCCGTGCAGAGACGTCGGGCCGCTAGTGCTGTTCAGGCAGCTTTGAAGCCAAGCGCAAGGCGCCTCCAAACGGGGGGAAAGCGTACTCTCCCCTCCGCGTCCCACGTTCAAGCTGAATGACGCAGCATGTTTCTCGGAAGGCTCTGCCGAGCTATCTAGTACAAGGGAGAGAGTGCCTGCCTCTGCTGAGAAAGGTTTTGACGTGGGGATTGCCGGACATGAGGAAGAGCGTTCCCCAGGCCGTGCAAAGTTTAGGCTTTGGTGACTCTGGATGGTCCCAAGGGTCCAGACTTGTCCCTGGGAAAGCTGTCCTCTTTTTCTTTCTCCGGCTGGAAGCAAACAGCTGGCAACCGACTGCCGTACGCAGACGTCCTGGGGGAGCCCCCCGGTTTCATTTGGGACGCACGTGGGTGTCTCACAGAAGAGCCCAAATTCCTAATTGGGGGCACACCAGCGTGGAATGTAAGGCTGTTTAGAACTGCGTACCCTGAGGCCGTTGGGAGGCCGTACGAACGAGAGCTTTCGAGCGAACAGGGCAGCGCTTCGCCATCATCGTTGCCCGTTCACGGAGCTTAATGAGACGAATGCATGCACTTCCTGTGGCTCAAACGCAACAGAGGACTTGGAAGGCATACAGTGCCCTTTGACAGCTGTTACAACGAACGTGAGTGCACAGTGTCTCGTGAAATAAATCCCTAGCACTGTTGAAGCATCCCGTTAACGCATGCTTCTTCGCTCCTATGGCACTCCGAGGTGTTACTGACGGGGGAAATCTGGACTTTCACTTGAGGCCGGGGGGGGGGGGGGGTGGGGGGCTCACAATTCTTTGGTCGGCGAGCTCCAGAGTGCTCTTGCTGAAGCTCCCAGCAAGGACCTGAGAGCAGCAGGCCTCACACGAGTACACTCAGACGGCTTCCGTCACGAGTCAACTCAGGCCTCTTATGTGAGGCCTTCCGGCAGCAAAGAGAAGGTGGGCGCGAGGGGTGTGCTTCAGGCAGCTTAGGACCCGCGACTGTCTCGTCTACCACGGAGGGGAATAAGGTTTGCCCAGGGTCGCCCAGTTTCAAAGCCGAGCTCACGTAGTTATCCTCAGTGGTTTCTGATTACCTCAAGGAAACACACGGGAGGAACAGGGCCCTTCCATGGAGGCCCTTTCGGGCACAGGGACCTCTGCGTGGGATCTACTGGGTAAGTATGGCAGTACCTTAGATAGGCCTCAGTGACCAAGGCTGTCGTCTGGCTCATGCCTTAGCTGTGTTAAGTGTGGAAAACGTGCTGGTCCTCAGGCTGGGCCCACGGCCTAGCTTTCGCTTCTGTGAGAGTGCTGCCCCGAGTCTCCTCCTGGAGCCAGTCGTCAGCACGGTGCCTTTTGGCACTGCAGTTCTCTTTCAGTCAAGGAGGCCGTGCGACTGGCACAGGGAGTCTGCGCAGCACGGCCTTCGCGAGGCTCTTTGACGACTGGGGCACTCAAGGCAGGCAAGCCAGAGAGCAGTACGTTGCCCTTGCTATGAACGTGAAGAGCTTTCTCCAGGGCCCTGTGGAGGCTAAGGTTCCTCAGAAGCCGGGAGCCGCCGTTGCGGCACGGAGAGAAGTCATCCTGCGACCTTGGCGAACGAGCTCCTATCCTGTGTGCCCCCAGGAGCGTCGCAGAGTTAAGGCACTCCGTGGTGGAGTATGGCCTCATGGAAGCCACTGCACACCCAACTCCCCCGACGTGAAACACTGGAACTTACCTTGAGGCCTGAGGTCACCTTTCGTTCGGCCGGAGCGGAACATGTGGTGCCGTGGGAGGAGTTCCTAGAAAGGGATGGCCAGCACGGTTTTCGCTTTGAGAGAACACGCAGCCTCGGCCCACAACGACAATCCTGCCGTGCAGAGACGTCGGGCCGCTAGTGCTGTTCAGGCAGCTTTGAAGCCAAGCGCAAGGCGCCTCCAAACGGGGGGAAAGCGTACTCTCCCCTCCGCGTCCCACGTTCAAGCTGAATGACGCAGCATGTTTCTCGGAAGGCTCTGCCGAGCTATCTAGTACAAGGGAGAGAGTGCCTGCCTCTGCTGAGAAAGGTTTTGACGTGGGGATTGCCGGACATGAGGAAGAGCGTTCCCCAGGCCGTGCAAAGTTTAGGCTTTGGTGACTCTGGATGGTCCCAAGGGTCCAGACTTGTCCCTGGGAAAGCTGTCCTCTTTTTCTTTCTCCGGCTGGAAGCAAACAGCTGGCAACCGACTGCCGTACGCAGACGTCCTGGGGGAGCCCCCCGGTTTCATTTGGGACGCACGTGGGTGTCTCACAGAAGAGCCCAAATTCCTAATTGGGGGCACACCAGCGTGGAATGTAAGGCTGTTTAGAACTGCGTACCCTGAGGCCGTTGGGAGGCCGTACGAACGAGAGCTTTCGAGCGAACAGGGCAGCGCTTCGCCATCATCGTTGCCCGTTCACGGAGCTTAATGAGACGAATGCATGCACTTCCTGTGGCTCAAACGCAACAGAGGACTTGGAAGGCATACAGTGCCCTTTGACAGCTGTTACAACGAACGTGAGTGCACAGTGTCTCGTGAAATAAATCCCTAGCACCGTTGAAGCATCCCGTTAACGCATGCTTCTTCGCTCCTATGGCACTCCGAGGTGTTACTGACGGGGGAAATCTGGACTTTCACTTGAGGCCGGGGGGGGGGGTGGGGGGCTCACAATTCTTTGGTCGGCGAGCTCCAGAGTGCTCTTGCTGAAGCTCCCAGCAAGGACCTGAGAGCAGCAGGCCTCACACGAGTACACTCAGACGGCTTCCGTCACGAGTCAACTCAGGCCTCTTATGTGAGGCCTTCCGGCAGCAAAGAGAAGGTGGGCGCGAGGGGTGTGCTTCAGGCAGCTTAGGACCCGCGACTGTCTCGTCTACCACGGAGGGGAATAAGGTTTGCCCAGGGTCGCCCAGTTTCAAAGCCGAGCTCACGTAGTTATCCTCAGTGGTTTCTGATTACCTCAAGGAAACACACGGGAGGAACAGGGCCCTTCCATGGAGGCCCTTTCGGGCACAGGGACCTCTGCGTGGGATCTACTGGGTAAGTATGGCAGTACCTTAGATAGGCCTCAGTGACCAAGGCTGTCGTCTGGCTCATGCCTTAGCTGTGTTAAGTGTGGAAAACGTGCTGGTCCTCAGGCTGGGCCCACGGCCTAGCTTTCGCTTCTGTGAGAGTGCTGCCCCGAGTCTCCTCCTGGAGCCAGTCATCAGCACGGTGCCTTTTGGCACTGCAGTTCTCTTTCAGTCAAGGAGGCCGTGCGACTGGCACAGGGAGTCTGCGCAGCACGGCCTTCGCGAGGCTCTTTGACGACTGGGGCACTCAAGGCAGGCAAGCCAGAGAGCAGTACGTTGCCCTTGCTATGAACGTGAAGAGCTTTCTCCAGGGCCCTGTGGAGGCTAAGGTTCCTCAGAAGCCGGGAGCCGCCGTTGCGGCACGGAGAGAAGTCATCCTGCGACCTTGGCGAACGAGCTCCTATCCTGTGTGCCCCCAGGAGCGTCGCAGAGTTAAGGCACTCCGTGGTGGAGTATGGCCTCATGGAAGCCACTGCACACCCAACTCCCCCGACGTGAAACACTGGAACTTACCTTGAGGCCTGAGGTCACCTTTCGTTCGGCCGGAGCGGAACATGTGGTGCCGTGGGAGGAGTTCCTAGAAAGGGATGGCCAGCACGGTTTTCGCTTTGAGAGAACACGCAGCCTCGGCCCACAACGACAATCCTGCCGTGCAGAGACGTCGGGCCGCTAGTGCTGTTCAGGCAGCTTTGAAGCCAAGCGCAAGGCGCCTCCAAACGGGGGGAAAGCGTACTCTCCCCTCCGCGTCCCACGTTCAAGCTGAATGACGCAGCATGTTTCTCGGAAGGCTCTGCCGAGCTATCTAGTACAAGGGAGAGAGTGCCTGCCTCTGCTGAGAAAGGTTTTGACGTGGGGATTGCCGGACATGAGGAAGAGCGTTCCCCAGGCCGTGCAAAGTTTAGGCTTTGGTGACTCTGGATGGTCCCAAGGGTCCAGACTTGTCCCTGGGAAAGCTGTCCTCTTTTTCTTTCTCCGGCTGGAAGCAAACAGCTGGCAACCGACTGCCGTACGCAGACGTCCTGGGGGAGCCCCCCGGTTTCATTTGGGACGCACGTGGGTGTCTCACAGAAGAGCCCAAATTCCTAATTGGGGGCACACCAGCGTGGAATGTAAGGCTGTTTAGAACTGCGTACCCTGAGGCCGTTGGGAGGCCGTACGAACGAGAGCTTTCGAGCGAACAGGGCAGCGCTTCGCCATCATCGTTGCCCGTTCACGGAGCTTAATGAGACGAATGCATGCACTTCCTGTGGCTCAAACGCAACAGAGGACTTGGAAGGCATACAGTGCCCTTTGACAGCTGTTACAACGAACGTGAGTGCACAGTGTCTCGTGAAATAAATCCCTAGCACCGTTGAAGCATCCCGTTAACGCATGCTTCTTCGCTCCTATGGCACTCCGAGGTGTTACTGACGGGGGAAATCTGGACTTTCACTTGAGGCCGGGGGGGGGGGTGGGGGGCTCACAATTCTTTGGTCGGCGAGCTCCAGAGTGCTCTTGCTGAAGCTCCCAGCAAGGACCTGAGAGCAGCAGGCCTCACACGAGTACACTCAGACGGCTTCCGTCACGAGTCAACTCAGGCCTCTTATGTGAGGCCTTCCGGCAGCAAAGAGAAGGTGGGCGCGAGGGGTGTGCTTCAGGCAGCTTAGGACCCGCGACTGTCTCGTCTACCACGGAGGGGAATAAGGTTTGCCCAGGGTCGCCCAGTTTCAAAGCCGAGCTCACGTAGTTATCCTCAGTGGTTTCTGATTACCTCAAGGAAACACACGGGAGGAACAGGGCCCTTCCATGGAGGCCCTTTCGGGCACAGGGACCTCTGCGTGGGATCTACTGGGTAAGTATGGCAGTACCTTAGATAGGCCTCAGTGACCAAGGCTGTCGTCTGGCTCATGCCTTAGCTGTGTTAAGTGTGGAAAACGTGCTGGTCCTCAGGCTGGGCCCACGGCCTAGCTTTCGCTTCTGTGAGAGTGCTGCCCCGAGTCTCCTCCTGGAGCCAGTCGTCAGCACGGTGCCTTTTGGCACTGCAGTTCTCTTTCAGTCAAGGAGGCCGTGCGACTGGCACAGGGAGTCTGCGCAGCACGGCCTTCGCGAGGCTCTTTGACGACTGGGGCACTCAAGGCAGGCAAGCCAGAGAGCAGTACGTTGCCCTTGCTATGAACGTGAAGAGCTTTCTCCAGGGCCCTGTGGAGGCTAAGGTTCCTCAGAAGCCGGGAGCCGCCGTTGCGGCACGGAGAGAAGTCATCCTGCGACCTTGGCGAACGAGCTCCTATCCTGTGTGCCCCCAGGAGCGTCGCAGAGTTAAGGCACTCCGTGGTGGAGTATGGCCTCATGGAAGCCACTGCACACCCAACTCCCCCGACGTGAAACACTGGAACTTACCTTGAGGCCTGAGGTCACCTTTCGTTCGGCCGGAGCGGAACATGTGGTGCCGTGGGAGGAGTTCCTAGAAAGGGATGGCCAGCACGGTTTTCGCTTTGAGAGAACACGCAGCCTCGGCCCACAACGACAATCCTGCCGTGCAGAGACGTCGGGCCGCTAGTGCTGTTCAGGCAGCTTTGAAGCCAAGCGCAAGGCGCCTCCAAACGGGGGGAAAGCGTACTCTCCCCTCCGCGTCCCACGTTCAAGCTGAATGACGCAGCATGTTTCTCGGAAGGCTCTGCCGAGCTATCTAGTACAAGGGAGAGAGTGCCTGCCTCTGCTGAGAAAGGTTTTGACGTGGGGATTGCCGGACATGAGGAAGAGCGTTCCCCAGGCCGTGCAAAGTTTAGGCTTTGGTGACTCTGGATGGTCCCAAGGGTCCAGACTTGTCCCTGGGAAAGCTGTCCTCTTTTTCTTTCTCCGGCTGGAAGCAAACAGCTGGCAACCGACTGCCGTACGCAGACGTCCTGGGGGAGCCCCCCGGTTTCATTTGGGACGCACGTGGGTGTCTCACAGAAGAGCCCAAATTCCTAATTGGGGGCACACCAGCGTGGAATGTAAGGCTGTTTAGAACTGCGTACCCTGGGGCCGTTGGGAGGCCGTACGAACGAGAGCTTTCGAGCGAACAGGGCAGCGCTTCGCCATCATCGTTGCCCGTTCACGGAGCTTAATGAGACGAATGCATGCACTTCCTGTGGCTCAAACGCAACAGAGGACTTGGAAGGCATACAGTGCCCTTTGACAGCTGTTACAACGAACGTGAGTGCACAGTGTCTCGTGAAATAAATCCCTAGCACCGTTGAAGCATCCCGTTAACGCATGCTTCTTCGCTCCTATGGCACTCCGAGGTGTTACTGACGGGGGAAATCTGGACTTTCACTTGAGGCCGGGGGGGGGGGGTGGGGGGCTCACAATTCTTTGGTCGGCGAGCTCCAGAGTGCTCTTGCTGAAGCTCCCAGCAAGGACCTGAGAGCAGCAGGCCTCACACGAGTACACTCAGACGGCTTCCGTCACGAGTCAACTCAGGCCTCTTATGTGAGGCCTTCCGGCAGCAAAGAGAAGGTGGGCGCGAGGGGTGTGCTTCAGGCAGCTTAGGACCCGCGACTGTCTCGTCTACCACGGAGGGGAATAAGGTTTGCCCAGGGTCGCCCAGTTTCAAAGCCGAGCTCACGTAGTTATCCTCAGTGGTTTCTGATTACCTCAAGGAAACACACGGGAGGAACAGGGCCCTTCCATGGAGGCCCTTTCGGGCACAGGGACCTCTGCGTGGGATCTACTGGGTAAGTATGGCAGTACCTTAGATAGGCCTCAGTGACCAAGGCTGTCGTCTGGCTCATGCCTTAGCTGTGTTAAGTGTGGAAAACGTGCTGGTCCTCAGGCTGGGCCCACGGCCTAGCTTTCGCTTCTGTGAGAGTGCTGCCCCGAGTCTCCTCCTGGAGCCAGTCGTCAGCACGGTGCCTTTTGGCACTGCAGTTCTCTTTCAGTCAAGGAGGCCGTGCGACTGGCACAGGGAGTCTGCGCAGCACGGCCTTCGCGAGGCTCTTTGACGACTGGGGCACTCAAGGCAGGCAAGCCAGAGAGCAGTACGTTGCCCTTGCTATGAACGTGAAGAGCTTTCTCCAGGGCCCTGTGGAGGCTAAGGTTCCTCAGAAGCCGGGAGCCGCCGTTGCGGCACGGAGAGAAGTCATCCTGCGACCTTGGCGAACGAGCTCCTATCCTGTGTGCCCCCAGGAGCGTCGCAGAGTTAAGGCACTCCGTGGTGGAGTATGGCCTCATGGAAGCCACTGCACACCCAACTCCCCCGACGTGAAACACTGGAACTTACCTTGAGGCCTGAGGTCACCTTTCGTTCGGCCGGAGCGGAACATGTGGTGCCGTGGGAGGAGTTCCTAGAAAGGGATGGCCAGCACGGTTTTCGCTTTGAGAGAACACGCAGCCTCGGCCCACAACGACAATCCTGCCGTGCAGAGACGTCGGGCCGCTAGTGCTGTTCAGGCAGCTTTGAAGCCAAGCGCAAGGCGCCTCCAAACGGGGGGAAAGCGTACTCTCCCCTCCGCGTCCCACGTTCAAGCTGAATGACGCAGCATGTTTCTCGGAAGGCTCTGCCGAGCTATCTAGTACAAGGGAGAGAGTGCCTGCCTCTGCTGAGAAAGGTTTTGACGTGGGGATTGCCGGACATGAGGAAGAGCGTTCCCCAGGCCGTGCAAAGCTTAGGCTTTGGTGACTCTGGATGGTCCCAAGGGTCCAGACTTGTCCCTGGGAAAGCTGTCCTCTTTTTCTTTCTCCGGCTGGAAGCAAACAGCTGGCAACCGACTGCCGTACGCAGACGTCCTGGGGGAGCCCCCCGGTTTCATTTGGGACGCACGTGGGTGTCTCACAGAAGAGCCCAAATTCCTAATTGGGGGCACACCAGCGTGGAATGTAAGGCTGTTTAGAACTGCGTACCCTGAGGCCGTTGGGAGGCCGTACGAACGAGAGCTTTCGAGCGAACAGGGCAGCGCTTCGCCATCATCGTTGCCCGTTCACGGAGCTTAATGAAACGAATGCATGCACTTCCTGTGGCTCAAACGCAACAGAGGACTTGGAAGGCATACAGTGCCCTTTGACAGCTGTTACAACGAACGTGAGTGCACAGTGTCTCGTGAAATAAATCCCTAGCACCGTTGAAGCATCCCGTTAACGCATGCTTCTTCGCTCCTATGGCACTCCGAGGTGTTACTGACGGGGGAAATCTGGACTTTTACTTGAGGCCGGGGGGGGCGGGTGGGGGACTCACAATTCTTTGGTCGGCGAGCTCCAGAGTGCTCTTGCTGAAGCTCCCAGCAAGGACCTGAGAGCAGCAGGCCTCACACGAGTACACTCAGACGGCTTCCGTCACGAGTCAACTCAGGCCTCTTATGTGAGGCCTTCCGGCAGCAAAGAGAAGGTGGGCGCGAGGGGTGTGCTTCAGGCAGCTTAGGACCCGCGACTGTCTCGTCTACCACGGAGGGGAATAAGGTTTGCCCAGGGTCGCCCAGTTTCAAAGCCGAGCTCACGTAGTTATCCTCAGTGGTTTCTGATTACCTCAAGGAAACACACGGGAGGAACAGGGCCCTTCCATGGAGGCCCTTTCGGGCACAGGGACCTCTGCGTGGGATCTACTGGGTAAGTATGGCAGTACCTTAGATAGGCCTCAGTGACCAAGGCTGTCGTCTGGCTCATGCCTTAGCTGTGTTAAGTGTGGAAAACGTGCTGGTCCTCAGGCTGGGCCCACGGCCTAGCTTTCGCTTCTGTGAGAGTGCTGCCCCGAGTCTCCTCCTGGAGCCAGTCGTCAGCACGGTGCCTTTTGGCACTGCAGTTCTCTTTCAGTCAAGGAGGCCGTGCGACTGGCACAGGGAGTCTGCGCAGCACGGCCTTCGCGAGGCTCTTTGACGACTGGGGCACTCAAGGCAGGCAAGCCAGAGAGCAGTACGTTGCCCTTGCTATGAACGTGAAGAGCTTTCTCCAGGGCCCTGTGGAGGCTAAGGTTCCTCAGAAGCCGGGAGCCGCCGTTGCGGCACGGAGAGAAGTCATCCTGCGACCTTGGCGAACGAGCTCCTATCCTGTGTGCCCCCAGGAGCGTCGCAGAGTTAAGGCACTCCGTGGTGGAGTATGGCCTCATGGAAGCCACTGCACACCCAACTCCCCCGACGTGAAACACTGGAACTTACCTTGAGGCCTGAGGTCACCTTTCGTTCGGCCGGAGCGGAACATGTGGTGCCGTGGGAGGAGTTCCTAGAAAGGGATGGCCAGCACGGTTTTCGCTTTGAGAGAACACGCAGCCTCGGCCCACAACGACAATCCTGCCGTGCAGAGACGTCGGGCCGCTAGTGCTGTTCAGGCAGCTTTGAAGCCAAGCGCAAGGCGCCTCCAAACGGGGGGAAAGCGTACTCTCCCCTCCGCGTCCCACGTTCAAGCTGAATGACGCAGCATGTTTCTCGGAAGGCTCTGCCGAGCTATCTAGTACAAGGGAGAGAGTGCCTGCCTCTGCTGAGAAAGGTTTTGACGTGGGGATTGCCGGACATGAGGAAGAGCGTTCCCCAGGCCGTGCAAAGTTTAGGCTTTGGTGACTCTGGATGGTCCCAAGGGTCCAGACTTGTCCCTGGGAAAGCTGTCCTCTTTTTCTTTCTCCGGCTGGAAGCAAACAGCTGGCAACCGACTGCCGTACGCAGACGTCCTGGGGGAGCCCCCCGGTTTCATTTGGGACGCACGTGGGTGTCTCACAGAAGAGCCCAAATTCCTAATTGGGGGCACACCAGCGTGGAATGTAAGGCTGTTTAGAACTGCGTACCCTGAGGCCGTTGGGAGGCCGTACGAACGAGAGCTTTCGAGCGAACAGGGCAGCGCTTCGCCATCATCGTTGCCCGTTCACGGAGCTTAATGAAACGAATGCATGCACTTCCTGTGGCTCAAACGCAACAGAGGACTTGGAAGGCATACAGTGCCCTTTGACAGCTGTTACAACGAACGTGAGTGCACAGTGTCTCGTGAAATAAATCCCTAGCACCGTTGAAGCATCCCGTTAACGCATGCTTCTTCGCTCCTATGGCACTCCGAGGTGTTACTGACGGGGGAAATCTGGACTTTTACTTGAGGCCGGGGGGGGGGGTGGGGGGCTCACAATTCTTTGGTCGGCGAGCTCCAGAGTGCTCTTGCTGAAGCTCCCAGCAAGGACCTGAGAGCAGCAGGCCTCACACGAGTACACTCAGACGGCTTCCGTCACGAGTCAACTCAGGCCTCTTATGTGAGGCCTTCCGGCAGCAAAGAGAAGGTGGGCGCGAGGGGTGTGCTTCAGGCAGCTTAGGACCCGCGACTGTCTCGTCTACCACGGAGGGGAATAAGGTTTGCCCAGGGTCGCCCAGTTTCAAAGCCGAGCTCACGTAGTTATCCTCAGTGGTTTCTGATTACCTCAAGGAAACACACGGGAGGAACAGGGCCCTTCCATGGAGGCCCTTTCGGGCACAGGGACCTCTGCGTGGGATCTACTGGGTAAGTATGGCAGTACCTTAGATAGGCCTCAGTGACCAAGGCTGTCGTCTGGCTCATGCCTTAGCTGTGTTAAGTGTGGAAAACGTGCTGGTCCTCAGGCTGGGCCCACGGCCTAGCTTTCGCTTCTGTGAGAGTGCTGCCCCGAGTCTCCTCCTGGAGCCAGTCGTCAGCACGGTGCCTTTTGGCACTGCAGTTCTCTTTCAGTCAAGGAGGCCGTGCGACTGGCACAGGGAGTCTGCGCAGCACGGCCTTCGCGAGGCTCTTTGACGACTGGGGCACTCAAGGCAGGCAAGCCAGAGAGCAGTACGTTGCCCTTGCTATGAACGTGAAGAGCTTTCTCCAGGGCCCTGTGGAGGCTAAGGTTCCTCAGAAGCCGGGAGCCGCCGTTGCGGCACGGAGAGAAGTCATCCTGCGACCTTGGCGAACGAGCTCCTATCCTGTGTGCCCCCAGGAGCGTCGCAGAGTTAAGGCACTCCGTGGTGGAGTATGGCCTCATGGAAGCCACTGCACACCCAACTCCCCCGACGTGAAACACTGGAACTTACCTTGAGGCCTGAGGTCACCTTTCGTTCGGCCGGAGCGGAACATGTGGTGCCGTGGGAGGAGTTCCTAGAAAGGGATGGCCAGCACGGTTTTCGCTTTGAGAGAACACGCAGCCTCGGCCCACAACGACAATCCTGCCGTGCAGAGACGTCGGGCCGCTAGTGCTGTTCAGGCAGCTTTGAAGCCAAGCGCAAGGCGCCTCCAAACGGGGGGAAAGCGTACTCTCCCCTCCGCGTCCCACGTTCAAGCTGAATGACGCAGCATGTTTCTCGGAAGGCTCTGCCGAGCTATCTAGTACAAGGGAGAGAGTGCCTGCCTCTGCTGAGAAAGGTTTTGACGTGGGGATTGCCGGACATGAGGAAAAGCGTTCCCCAGGCCGTGCAAAGTTTAGGCTTTGGTGACTCTGGATGGTCCCAAGGGTCCAGACTTGTCCCTGGGAAAGCTGTCCTCTTTTTCTTTCTCCGGCTGGAAGCAAACAGCTGGCAACCGACTGCCGTACGCAGACGTCCTGGGGGAGCCCCCCGGTTTCATTTGGGACGCACGTGGGTGTCTCACAGAAGAGCCCAAATTCCTAATTGGGGGCACACCAGCGTGGAATGTAAGGCTGTTTAGAACTGCGTACCCTGAGGCCGTTGGGAGGCCGTACGAACGAGAGCTTTCGAGCGAACAGGGCCGCGCTTCGCCATCATCGTTGCCCGTTCACGGAGCTTAATGAAACGAATGCATGCACTTCCTGTGGCTCAAACGCAACAGAGGACTTGGAAGGCATACAGTGCCCTTTGACAGCTGTTACAACGAACGTGAGTGCACAGTGTCTCGTGAAATAAATCCCTAGCACCGTTGAAGCATCCCGTTAACGCATGCTTCTTCGCTCCTATGGCACTCCGAGGTGTTACTGACGGGGGAAATCTGGACTTTTACTTGAGGCCGGGGGGGGGGGGGGGGGCTCACAATTCTTTGGTCGGCGAGCTCCAGAGTGCTCTTGCTGAAGCTCCCAGCAAGGACCTGAGAGCAGCAGGCCTCACACGAGTACACTCAGACGGCTTCCGTCACGAGTCAACTCAGGCCTCTTATGTGAGGCCTTCCGGCAGCAAAGAGAAGGTGGGCGCGAGGGGTGTGCTTCAGGCAGCTTAGGACCCGCGACTGTCTCGTCTACCACGGAGGGGAATAAGGTTTGCCCAGGGTCGCCCAGTTTCAAAGCCGAGCTCACGTAGTTATCCTCAGTGGTTTCTGATTACCTCAAGGAAACACACGGGAGGAACAGGGCCCTTCCATGGAGGCCCTTTCGGGCACAGGGACCTCTGCGTGGGATCTACTGGGTAAGTATGGCAGTACCTTAGATAGGCCTCAGTGACCAAGGCTGTCGTCTGGCTCATGCCTTAGCTGTGTTAAGTGTGGAAAACGTGCTGGTCCTCAGGCTGGGCCCACGGCCTAGCTTTCGCTTCTGTGAGAGTGCTGCCCCGAGTCTCCTCCTGGAGCCAGTCGTCAGCACGGTGCCTTTTGGCACTGCAGTTCTCTTTCAGTCAAGGAGGCCGTGCGACTGGCACAGGGAGTCTGCGCAGCACGGCCTTCGCGAGGCTCTTTGACGACTGGGGCACTCAAGGCAGGCAAGCCAGAGAGCAGTACGTTGCCCTTGCTATGAACGTGAAGAGCTTTCTCCAGGGCCCTGTGGAGGCTAAGGTTCCTCAGAAGCCGGGAGCCGCCGTTGCGGCACGGAGAGAAGTCATCCTGCGACCTTGGCGAACGAGCTCCTATCCTGTGTGCCCCCAGGAGCGTCGCAGAGTTAAGGCACTCCGTGGTGGAGTATGGCCTCATGGAAGCCACTGCACACCCAACTCCCCCGACGTGAAACACTGGAACTTACCTTGAGGCCTGAGGTCACCTTTCGTTCGGCCGGAGCGGAACATGTGGTGCCGTGGGAGGAGTTCCTAGAAAGGGATGGCCAGCACGGTTTTCGCTTTGAGAGAACACGCAGCCTCGGCCCACAACGACAATCCTGCCGTGCAGAGACGTCGGGCCGCTAGTGCTGTTCAGGCAGCTTTGAAGCCAAGCGCAAGGCGCCTCCAAACGGGGGGAAAGCGTACTCTCCCCTCCGCGTCCCACGTTCAAGCTGAATGACGCAGCATGTTTCTCGGAAGGCTCTGCCGAGCTATCTAGTACAAGGGAGAGAGTGCCTGCCTCTGCTGAGAAAGGTTTTGACGTGGGGATTGCCGGACATGAGGAAGAGCGTTCCCCAGGCCGTGCAAAGTTTAGGCTTTGGTGACTCTGGATGGTCCCAAGGGTCCAGACTTGTCCCTGGGAAAGCTGTCCTCTTTTTCTTTCTCCGGCTGGAAGCAAACAGCTGGCAACCGACTGCCGTACGCAGACGTCCTGGGGGAGCCCCCCGGTTTCATTTGGGACGCACGTGGGTGTCTCACAGAAGAGCCCAAATTCCTAATTGGGGGCACACCAGCGTGGAATGTAAGGCTGTTTAGAACTGCGTACCCTGAGGCCGTTGGGAGGCCGTACGAACGAGAGCTTTCGAGCGAACAGGGCAGCGCTTCGCCATCATCGTTGCCCGTTCACGGAGCTTAATGAAACGAATGCATGCACTTCCTGTGGCTCAAACGCAACAGAGGACTTGGAAGGCATACAGTGCCCTTTGACAGCTGTTACAACGAACGTGAGTGCACAGTGTCTCGTGAAATAAATCCCTAGCACCGTTGAAGCATCCCGTTAACGCATGCTTCTTCGCTCCTATGGCACTCCGAGGTGTTACTGACGGGGGAAATCTGGACTTTTACTTGAGGCCGGGGGGGGGGGGTGGGGGGCTCACAATTCTTTGGTCGGCGAGCTCCAGAGTGCTCTTGCTGAAGCTCCCAGCAAGGACCTGAGAGCAGCAGGCCTCACACGAGTACACTCAGACGGCTTCCGTCACGAGTCAACTCAGGCCTCTTATGTGAGGCCTTCCGGCAGCAAAGAGAAGGTGGGCGCGAGGGGTGTGCTTCAGGCAGCTTAGGACCCGCGACTGTCTCGTCTACCACGGAGGGGAATAAGGTTTGCCCAGGGTCGCCCAGTTTCAAAGCCGAGCTCACGTAGTTATCCTCAGTGGTTTCTGATTACCTCAAGGAAACACACGGGAGGAACAGGGCCCTTCCATGGAGGCCCTTTCGGGCACAGGGACCTCTGCGTGGGATCTACTGGGTAAGTATGGCAGTACCTTAGATAGGCCTCAGTGACCAAGGCTGTCGTCTGGCTCATGCCTTAGCTGTGTTAAGTGTGGAAAACGTGCTGGTCCTCAGGCTGGGCCCACGGCCTAGCTTTCGCTTCTGTGAGAGTGCTGCCCCGAGTCTCCTCCTGGAGCCAGTCGTCAGCACGGTGCCTTTTGGCACTGCAGTTCTCTTTCAGTCAAGGAGGCCGTGCGACTGGCACAGGGAGTCTGCGCAGCACGGCCTTCGCGAGGCTCTTTGACGACTGGGGCACTCAAGGCAGGCAAGCCAGAGAGCAGTACGTTGCCCTTGCTATGAACGTGAAGAGCTTTCTCCAGGGCCCTGTGGAGGCTAAGGTTCCTCAGAAGCCGGGAGCCGCCGTTGCGGCACGGAGAGAAGTCATCCTGCGACCTTGGCGAACGAGCTCCTATCCTGTGTGCCCCCAGGAGCGTCGCAGAGTTAAGGCACTCCGTGGTGGAGTATGGCCTCATGGAAGCCACTGCACACCCAACTCCCCCGACGTGAAACACTGGAACTTACCTTGAGGCCTGAGGTCACCTTTCGTTCGGCCGGAGCGGAACATGTGGTGCCGTGGGAGGAGTTCCTAGAAAGGGATGGCCAGCACGGTTTTCGCTTTGAGAGAACACGCAGCCTCGGCCCACAACGACAATCCTGCCGTGCAGAGACGTCGGGCCGCTAGTGCTGTTCAGGCAGCTTTGAAGCCAAGCGCAAGGCGCCTCCAAACGGGGGGAAAGCGTACTCTCCCCTCCGCGTCCCACGTTCAAGCTGAATGACGCAGCATGTTTCTCGGAAGGCTCTGCCGAGCTATCTAGTACAAGGGAGAGAGTGCCTGCCTCTGCTGAGAAAGGTTTTGACGTGGGGATTGCCGGACATGAGGAAGAGCGTTCCCCAGGCCGTGCAAAGTTTAGGCTTTGGTGACTCTGGATGGTCCCAAGGGTCCAGACTTGTCCCTGGGAAAGCTGTCCTCTTTTTCTTTCTCCGGCTGGAAGCAAACAGCTGGCAACCGACTGCCGTACGCAGACGTCCTGGGGGAGCCCCCCGGTTTCATTTGGGACGCACGTGGGTGTCTCACAGAAGAGCCCAAATTCCTAATTGGGGGCACACCAGCGTGGAATGTAAGGCTGTTTAGAACTGCGTACCCTGAGGCCGTTGGGAGGCCGTACGAACGAGAGCTTTCGAGCGAACAGGGCAGCGCTTCGCCATCATCGTTGCCCGTTCACGGAGCTTAATGAGACGAATGCATGCACTTCCTGTGGCTCAAACGCAACAGAGGACTTGGAAGGCATACAGTGCCCTTTGACAGCTGTTACAACGAACGTGAGTGCACAGTGTCTCGTGAAATAAATCCCTAGCACCGTTGAAGCATCCCGTTAACGCATGCTTCTTCGCTCCTATGGCACTCCGAGGTGTTACTGACGGGGGAAATCTGGACTTTCACTTGAGGCCGGGGGGGGGGGTGGGGGGCTCACAATTCTTTGGTCGGCGAGCTCCAGAGTGCTCTTGCTGAAGCTCCCAGCAAGGACCTGAGAGCAGCAGGCCTCACACGAGTACACTCAGACGGCTTCCGTCACGAGTCAACTCAGGCCTCTTATGTGAGGCCTTCCGGCAGCAAAGAGAAGGTGGGCGCGAGGGGTGTGCTTCAGGCAGCTTAGGACCCGCGACTGTCTCGTCTACCACGGAGGGGAATAAGGTTTGCCCAGGGTCGCCCAGTTTCAAAGCCGAGCTCACGTAGTTATCCTCAGTGGTTTCTGATTACCTCAAGGAAACACACGGGAGGAACAGGGCCCTTCCATGGAGGCCCTTTTGGGCACAGGGACCTCTGCGTGGGATCTACTGGGTAAGTATGGCAGTACCTTAGATAGGCCTCAGTGACCAAGGCTGTCGTCTGGCTCATGCCTTAGCTGTGTTAAGTGTGGAAAACGTGCTGGTCCTCAGGCTGGGCCCACGGCCTAGCTTTCGCTTCTGTGAGAGTGCTGCCCCGAGTCTCCTCCTGGAGCCAGTCGTCAGCACGGTGCCTTTTGGCACTGCAGTTCTCTTTCAGTCAAGGAGGCCGTGCGACTGGCACAGGGAGTCTGCGCAGCACGGCCTTCGCGAGGCTCTTTGACGACTGGGGCACTCAAGGCAGGCAAGCCAGAGAGCAGTACGTTGCCCTTGCTATGAACGTGAAGAGCTTTCTCCAGGGCCCTGTGGAGGCTAAGGTTCCTCAGAAGCCGGGAGCCGCCGTTGCGGCACGGAGAGAAGTCATCCTGCGACCTTGGCGAACGAGCTCCTATCCTGTGTGCCCCCAGGAGCGTCGCAGAGTTAAGGCACTCCGTGGTGGAGTATGGCCTCATGGAAGCCACTGCACACCCAACTCCCCCGACGTGAAACACTGGAACTTACCTTGAGGCCTGAGGTCACCTTTCGTTCGGCCGGAGCGGAACATGTGGTGCCGTGGGAGGAGTTCCTAGAAAGGGATGGCCAGCACGGTTTTCGCTTTGAGAGAACACGCAGCCTCGGCCCACAACGACAATCCTGCCGTGCAGAGACGTCGGGCCGCTAGTGCTGTTCAGGCAGCTTTGAAGCCAAGCGCAAGGCGCCTCCAAACGGGGGGAAAGCGTACTCTCCCCTCCGCGTCCCACGTTCAAGCTGAATGACGCAGCATGTTTCTCGGAAGGCTCTGCCGAGCTATCTAGTACAAGGGAGAGAGTGCCTGCCTCTGCTGAGAAAGGTTTTGACGTGGGGATTGCCGGACATGAGGAAGAGCGTTCCCCAGGCCGTGCAAAGTTTAGGCTTTGGTGACTCTGGATGGTCCCAAGGGTCCAGACTTGTCCCTGGGAAAGCTGTCCTCTTTTTCTTTCTCCGGCTGGAAGCAAACAGCTGGCAACCGACTGCCGTACGCAGACGTCCTGGGGGAGCCCCCCGGTTTCATTTGGGACGCACGTGGGTGTCTCACAGAAGAGCCCAAATTCCTAATTGGGGGCACACCAGCGTGGAATGTAAGGCTGTTTAGAACTGCGTACCCTGAGGCCGTTGGGAGGCCGTACGAACGAGAGCTTTCGAGCGAACAGGGCAGCGCTTCGCCATCATCGTTGCCCGTTCACGGAGCTTAATGAAACGAATGCATGCACTTCCTGTGGCTCAAACGCAACAGAGGACTTGGAAGGCATACAGTGCCCTTTGACAGCTGTTACAACGAACGTGAGTGCACAGTGTCTCGTGAAATAAATCCCTAGCACCGTTGAAGCATCCCGTTAACGCATGCTTCTTCGCTCCTATGGCACTCCGAGGTGTTACTGACGGGGGAAATCTGGACTTTTACTTGAGGCCGGGGGGGGGGGGTGGGGGGCTCACAATTCTTTGGTCGGCGAGCTCCAGAGTGCTCTTGCTGAAGCTCCCAGCAAGGACCTGAGAGCAGCAGGCCTCACACGAGTACACTCAGACGGCTTCCGTCACGAGTCAACTCAGGCCTCTTATGTGAGGCCTTCCGGCAGCAAAGAGAAGGTGGGCGCGAGGGGTGTGCTTCAGGCAGCTTAGGACCCGCGACTGTCTCGTCTACCACGGAGGGGAATAAGGTTTGCCCAGGGTCGCCCAGTTTCAAAGCCGAGCTCACGTAGTTATCCTCAGTGGTTTCTGATTACCTCAAGGAAACACACGGGAGGAACAGGGCCCTTCCATGGAGGCCCTTTCGGGCACAGGGACCTCTGCGTGGGATCTACTGGGTAAGTATGGCAGTACCTTAGATAGGCCTCAGTGACCAAGGCTGTCGTCTGGCTCATGCCTTAGCTGTGTTAAGTGTGGAAAACGTGCTGGTCCTCAGGCTGGGCCCACGGCCTAGCTTTCGCTTCTGTGAGAGTGCTGCCCCGAGTCTCCTCCTGGAGCCAGTCGTCAGCACGGTGCCTTTTGGCACTGCAGTTCTCTTTCAGTCAAGGAGGCCGTGCGACTGGCACAGGGAGTCTGCGCAGCACGGCCTTCGCGAGGCTCTTTGACGACTGGGGCACTCAAGGCAGGCAAGCCAGAGAGCAGTACGTTGCCCTTGCTATGAACGTGAAGAGCTTTCTCCAGGGCCCTGTGGAGGCTAAGGTTCCTCAGAAGCCGGGAGCCGCCGTTGCGGCACGGAGAGAAGTCATCCTGCGACCTTGGCGAACGAGCTCCTATCCTGTGTGCCCCCAGGAGCGTCGCAGAGTTAAGGCACTCCGTGGTGGAGTATGGCCTCATGGAAGCCACTGCACACCCAACTCCCCCGACGTGAAACACTGGAACTTACCTTGAGGCCTGAGGTCACCTTTCGTTCGGCCGGAGCGGAACATGTGGTGCCGTGGGAGGAGTTCCTAGAAAGGGATGGCCAGCACGGTTTTCGCTTTGAGAGAACACGCAGCCTCGGCCCACAACGACAATCCTGCCGTGCAGAGACGTCGGGCCGCTAGTGCTGTTCAGGCAGCTTTGAAGCCAAGCGCAAGGCGCCTCCAAACGGGGGGAAAGCGTACTCTCCCCTCCGCGTCCCACGTTCAAGCTGAATGACGCAGCATGTTTCTCGGAAGGCTCTGCCGAGCTATCTAGTACAAGGGAGAGAGTGCCTGCCTCTGCTGAGAAAGGTTTTGACGTGGGGATTGCCGGACATGAGGAAGAGCGTTCCCCAGGCCGTGCAAAGCTTAGGCTTTGGTGACTCTGGATGGTCCCAAGGGTCCAGACTTGTCCCTGGGAAAGCTGTCCTCTTTTTCTTTCTCCGGCTGGAAGCAAACAGCTGGCAACCGACTGCCGTACGCAGACGTCCTGGGGGAGCCCCCCGGTTTCATTTGGGACGCACGTGGGTGTCTCACAGAAGAGCCCAAATTCCTAATTGGGGGCACACCAGCGTGGAATGTAAGGCTGTTTAGAACTGCGTACCCTGAGGCCGTTGGGAGGCCGTACGAACGAGAGCTTTCGAGCGAACAGGGCAGCGCTTCGCCATCATCGTTGCCCGTTCACGGAGCTTAATGAAACGAATGCATGCACTTCCTGTGGCTCAAACGCAACAGAGGACTTGGAAGGCATACAGTGCCCTTTGACAGCTGTTACAACGAACGTGAGTGCACAGTGTCTCGTGAAATAAATCCCTAGCACCGTTGAAGCATCCCGTTAACGCATGCTTCTTCGCTCCTATGGCACTCCGAGGTGTTACTGACGGGGGAAATCTGGACTTTTACTTGAGGCCGGGTGGGGGGGTGGGGGGCTCACAATTCTTTGGTCGGCGAGCTCCAGAGTGCTCTTGCTGAAGCTCCCAGCAAGGACCTGAGAGCAGCAGGCCTCACACGAGTACACTCAGACGGCTTCCGTCACGAGTCAACTCAGGCCTCTTATGTGAGGCCTTCCGGCAGCAAAGAGAAGGTGGGCGCGAGGGGTGTGCTTCAGGCAGCTTAGGACCCGCGACTGTCTCGTCTACCACGGAGGGGAATAAGGTTTGCCCAGGGTCGCCCAGTTTCAAAGCCGAGCTCACGTAGTTATCCTCAGTGGTTTCTGATTACCTCAAGGAAACACACGGGAGGAACAGGGCCCTTCCATGGAGGCCCTTTCGGGCACAGGGACCTCTGCGTGGGATCTACTGGGTAAGTATGGCAGTACCTTAGATAGGCCTCAGTGACCAAGGCTGTCGTCTGGCTCATGCCTTAGCTGTGTTAAGTGTGGAAAACGTGCTGGTCCTCAGGCTGGGCCCACGGCCTAGCTTTCGCTTCTGTGAGAGTGCTGCCCCGAGTCTCCTCCTGGAGCCAGTCGTCAGCACGGTGCCTTTTGGCACTGCAGTTCTCTTTCAGTCAAGGAGGCCGTGCGACTGGCACAGGGAGTCTGCGCAGCACGGCCTTCGCGAGGCTCTTTGACGACTGGGGCACTCAAGGCAGGCAAGCCAGAGAGCAGTACGTTGCCCTTGCTATGAACGTGAAGAGCTTTCTCCAGGGCCCTGTGGAGGCTAAGGTTCCTCAGAAGCCGGGAGCCGCCGTTGCGGCACGGAGAGAAGTCATCCTGCGACCTTGGCGAACGAGCTCCTATCCTGTGTGCCCCCAGGAGCGTCGCAGAGTTAAGGCACTCCGTGGTGGAGTATGGCCTCATGGAAGCCACTGCACACCCAACTCCCCCGACGTGAAACACTGGAACTTACCTTGAGGCCTGAGGTCACCTTTCGTTCGGCCGGAGCGGAACATGTGGTGCCGTGGGAGGAGTTCCTAGAAAGGGATGGCCAGCACGGTTTTCGCTTTGAGAGAACACGCAGCCTCGGCCCACAACGACAATCCTGCCGTGCAGAGACGTCGGGCCGCTAGTGCTGTTCAGGCAGCTTTGAAGCCAAGCGCAAGGCGCCTCCAAACGGGGGGAAAGCGTACTCTCCCCTCCGCGTCCCACGTTCAAGCTGAATGACGCAGCATGTTTCTCGGAAGGCTCTGCCGAGCTATCTAGTACAAGGGAGAGAGTGCCTGCCTCTGCTGAGAAAGGTTTTGACGTGGGGATTGCCGGACATGAGGAAGAGCGTTCCCCAGGCCGTGCAAAGTTTAGGCTTTGGTGACTCTGGATGGTCCCAAGGGTCCAGACTTGTCCCTGGGAAAGCTGTCCTCTTTTTCTTTCTCCGGCTGGAAGCAAACAGCTGGCAACCGACTGCCGTACGCAGACGTCCTGGGGGAGCCCCCCGGTTTCATTTGGGACGCACGTGGGTGTCTCACAGAAGAGCCCAAATTCCTAATTGGGGGCACACCAGCGTGGAATGTAAGGCTGTTTAGAACTGCGTACCCTGAGGCCGTTGGGAGGCCGTACGAACGAGAGCTTTCGAGCGAACAGGGCAGCGCTTCGCCATCATCGTTGCCCGTTCACGGAGCTTAATGAAACGAATGCATGCACTTCCTGTGGCTCAAACGCAACAGAGGACTTGGAAGGCATACAGTGCCCTTTGACAGCTGTTACAACGAACGTGAGTGCACAGTGTCTCGTGAAATAAATCCCTAGCACCGTTGAAGCATCCCGTTAACGCATGCTTCTTCGCTCCTATGGCACTCCGAGGTGTTACTGACGGGGGAAATCTGGACTTTTACTTGAGGCCGGGGGGGGGGGGGGGTGGGGGGCTCACAATTCTTTGGTCGGCGAGCTCCAGAGTGCTCTTGCTGAAGCTCCCAGCAAGGACCTGAGAGCAGCAGGCCTCACACGAGTACACTCAGACGGCTTCCGTCACGAGTCAACTCAGGCCTCTTATGTGAGGCCTTCCGGCAGCAAAGAGAAGGTGGGCGCGAGGGGTGTGCTTCAGGCAGCTTAGGACCCGCGACTGTCTCGTCTACCACGGAGGGGAATAAGGTTTGCCCAGGGTCGCCCAGTTTCAAAGCCGAGCTCACGTAGTTATCCTCAGTGGTTTCTGATTACCTCAAGGAAACACACGGGAGGAACAGGGCCCTTCCATGGAGGCCCTTTCGGGCACAGGGACCTCTGCGTGGGATCTACTGGGTAAGTATGGCAGTACCTTAGATAGGCCTCAGTGACCAAGGCTGTCGTCTGGCTCATGCCTTAGCTGTGTTAAGTGTGGAAAACGTGCTGGTCCTCAGGCTGGGCCCACGGCCTAGCTTTCGCTTCTGTGAGAGTGCTGCCCCGAGTCTCCTCCTGGAGCCAGTCGTCAGCACGGTGCCTTTTGGCACTGCAGTTCTCTTTCAGTCAAGGAGGCCGTGCGACTGGCACAGGGAGTCTGCGCAGCACGGCCTTCGCGAGGCTCTTTGACGACTGGGGCACTCAAGGCAGGCAAGCCAGAGAGCAGTACGTTGCCCTTGCTATGAACGTGAAGAGCTTTCTCCAGGGCCCTGTGGAGGCTAAGGTTCCTCAGAAGCCGGGAGCCGCCGTTGCGGCACGGAGAGAAGTCATCCTGCGACCTTGGCGAACGAGCTCCTATCCTGTGTGCCCCCAGGAGCGTCGCAGAGTTAAGGCACTCCGTGGTGGAGTATGGCCTCATGGAAGCCACTGCACACCCAACTCCCCCGACGTGAAACACTGGAACTTACCTTGAGGCCTGAGGTCACCTTTCGTTCGGCCGGAGCGGAACATGTGGTGCCGTGGGAGGAGTTCCTAGAAAGGGATGGCCAGCACGGTTTTCGCTTTGAGAGAACACGCAGCCTCGGCCCACAACGACAATCCTGCCGTGCAGAGACGTCGGGCCGCTAGTGCTGTTCAGGCAGCTTTGAAGCCAAGCGCAAGGCGCCTCCAAACGGGGGGAAAGCGTACTCTCCCCTCCGCGTCCCACGTTCAAGCTGAATGACGCAGCATGTTTCTCGGAAGGCTCTGCCGAGCTATCTAGTACAAGGGAGAGAGTGCCTGCCTCTGCTGAGAAAGGTTTTGACGTGGGGATTGCCGGACATGAGGAAGAGCGTTCCCCAGGCCGTGCAAAGCTTAGGCTTTGGTGACTCTGGATGGTCCCAAGGGTCCAGACTTGTCCCTGGGAAAGCTGTCCTCTTTTTCTTTCTCCGGCTGGAAGCAAACAGCTGGCAACCGACTGCCGTACGCAGACGTCCTGGGGGAGCCCCCCGGTTTCATTTGGGACGCACGTGGGTGTCTCACAGAAGAGCCCAAATTCCTAATTGGGGGCACACCAGCGTGGAATGTAAGGCTGTTTAGAACTGCGTACCCTGAGGCCGTTGGGAGGCCGTACGAACGAGAGCTTTCGAGCGAACAGGGCAGCGCTTCGCCATCATCGTTGCCCGTTCACGGAGCTTAATGAAACGAATGCATGCACTTCCTGTGGCTCAAACGCAACAGAGGACTTGGAAGGCATACAGTGCCCTTTGACAGCTGTTACAACGAACGTGAGTGCACAGTGTCTCGTGAAATAAATCCCTAGCACCGTTGAAGCATCCCGTTAACGCATGCTTCTTCGCTCCTATGGCACTCCGAGGTGTTACTGACGGGGGAAATCTGGACTTTTACTTGAGGCCGGGGGGGGGGGGTGGGGGGCTCACAATTCTTTGGTCGGCGAGCTCCAGAGTGCTCTTGCTGAAGCTCCCAGCAAGGACCTGAGAGCAGCAGGCCTCACACGAGTACACTCAGACGGCTTCCGTCACGAGTCAACTCAGGCCTCTTATGTGAGGCCTTCCGGCAGCAAAGAGAAGGTGGGCGCGAGGGGTGTGCTTCAGGCAGCTTAGGACCCGCGACTGTCTCGTCTACCACGGAGGGGAATAAGGTTTGCCCAGGGTCGCCCAGTTTCAAAGCCGAGCTCACGTAGTTATCCTCAGTGGTTTCTGATTACCTCAAGGAAACACACGGGAGGAACAGGGCCCTTCCATGGAGGCCCTTTCGGGCACAGGGACCTCTGCGTGGGATCTACTGGGTAAGTATGGCAGTACCTTAGATAGGCCTCAGTGACCAAGGCTGTCGTCTGGCTCATGCCTTAGCTGTGTTAAGTGTGGAAAACGTGCTGGTCCTCAGGCTGGGCCCACGGCCTAGCTTTCGCTTCTGTGAGAGTGCTGCCCCGAGTCTCCTCCTGGAGCCAGTCGTCAGCACGGTGCCTTTTGGCACTGCAGTTCTCTTTCAGTCAAGGAGGCCGTGCGACTGGCACAGGGAGTCTGCGCAGCACGGCCTTCGCGAGGCTCTTTGACGACTGGGGCACTCAAGGCAGGCAAGCCAGAGAGCAGTACGTTGCCCTTGCTATGAACGTGAAGAGCTTTCTCCAGGGCCCTGTGGAGGCTAAGGTTCCTCAGAAGCCGGGAGCCGCCGTTGCGGCACGGAGAGAAGTCATCCTGCGACCTTGGCGAACGAGCTCCTATCCTGTGTGCCCCCAGGAGCGTCGCAGAGTTAAGGCACTCCGTGGTGGAGTATGGCCTCATGGAAGCCACTGCACACCCAACTCCCCCGACGTGAAACACTGGAACTTACCTTGAGGCCTGAGGTCACCTTTCGTTCGGCCGGAGCGGAACATGTGGTGCCGTGGGAGGAGTTCCTAGAAAGGGATGGCCAGCACGGTTTTCGCTTTGAGAGAACACGCAGCCTCGGCCCACAACGACAATCCTGCCGTGCAGAGACGTCGGGCCGCTAGTGCTGTTCAGGCAGCTTTGAAGCCAAGCGCAAGGCGCCTCCAAACGGGGGGAAAGCGTACTCTCCCCTCCGCGTCCCACGTTCAAGCTGAATGACGCAGCATGTTTCTCGGAAGGCTCTGCCGAGCTATCTAGTACAAGGGAGAGAGTGCCTGCCTCTGCTGAGAAAGGTTTTGACGTGGGGATTGCCGGACATGAGGAAGAGCGTTCCCCAGGCCGTGCAAAGTTTAGGCTTTGGTGACTCTGGATGGTCCCAAGGGTCCAGACTTGTCCCTGGGAAAGCTGTCCTCTTTTTCTTTCTCCGGCTGGAAGCAAACAGCTGGCAACCGACTGCCGTACGCAGACGTCCTGGGGGAGCCCCCCGGTTTCATTTGGGACGCACGTGGGTGTCTCACAGAAGAGCCCAAATTCCTAATTGGGGGCACACCAGCGTGGAATGTAAGGCTGTTTAGAACTGCGTACCCTGAGGCCGTTGGGAGGCCGTACGAACGAGAGCTTTCGAGCGAACAGGGCAGCGCTTCGCCATCATCGTTGCCCGTTCACGGAGCTTAATGAGACGAATGCATGCACTTCCTGTGGCTCAAACGCAACAGAGGACTTGGAAGGCATACAGTGCCCTTTGACAGCTGTTACAACGAACGTGAGTGCACAGTGTCTCGTGAAATAAATCCCTAGCACCGTTGAAGCATCCCGTTAACGCATGCTTCTTCGCTCCTATGGCACTCCGAGGTGTTACTGACGGGGGAAATCTGGACTTTTACTTGAGGCCGGGGGGGGGGTGGGGGGCTCACAATTCTTTGGTCGGCGAGCTCCAGAGTGCTCTTGCTGAAGCTCCCAGCAAGGACCTGAGAGCAGCAGGCCTCACACGAGTACACTCAGACGGCTTCCGTCACGAGTCAACTCAGGCCTCTTATGTGAGGCCTTCCGGCAGCAAAGAGAAGGTGGGCGCGAGGGGTGTGCTTCAGGCAGCTTAGGACCCGCGACTGTCTCGTCTACCACGGAGGGGAATAAGGTTTGCCCAGGGTCGCCCAGTTTCAAAGCCGAGCTCACGTAGTTATCCTCAGTGGTTTCTGATTACCTCAAGGAAACACACGGGAGGAACAGGGCCCTTCCATGGAGGCCCTTTCGGGCACAGGGACCTCTGCGTGGGATCTACTGGGTAAGTATGGCAGTACCTTAGATAGGCCTCAGTGACCAAGGCTGTCGTCTGGCTCATGCCTTAGCTGTGTTAAGTGTGGAAAACGTGCTGGTCCTCAGGCTGGGCCCACGGCCTAGCTTTCGCTTCTGTGAGAGTGCTGCCCCGAGTCTCCTCCTGGAGCCAGTCGTCAGCACGGTGCCTTTTGGCACTGCAGTTCTCTTTCAGTCAAGGAGGCCGTGCGACTGGCACAGGGAGTCTGCGCAGCACGGCCTTCGCGAGGCTCTTTGACGACTGGGGCACTCAAGGCAGGCAAGCCAGAGAGCAGTACGTTGCCCTTGCTATGAACGTGAAGAGCTTTCTCCAGGGCCCTGTGGAGGCTAAGGTTCCTCAGAAGCCGGGAGCCGCCGTTGCGGCACGGAGAGAAGTCATCCTGCGACCTTGGCGAACGAGCTCCTATCCTGTGTGCCCCCAGGAGCGTCGCAGAGTTAAGGCACTCCGTGGTGGAGTATGGCCTCATGGAAGCCACTGCACACCCAACTCCCCCGACGTGAAACACTGGAACTTACCTTGAGGCCTGAGGTCACCTTTCGTTCGGCCGGAGCGGAACATGTGGTGCCGTGGGAGGAGTTCCTAGAAAGGGATGGCCAGCACGGTTTTCGCTTTGAGAGAACACGCAGCCTCGGCCCACAACGACAATCCTGCCGTGCAGAGACGTCGGGCCGCTAGTGCTGTTCAGGCAGCTTTGAAGCCAAGCGCAAGGCGCCTCCAAACGGGGGGAAAGCGTACTCTCCCCTCCGCGTCCCACGTTCAAGCTGAATGACGCAGCATGTTTCTCGGAAGGCTCTGCCGAGCTATCTAGTACAAGGGAGAGAGTGCCTGCCTCTGCTGAGAAAGGTTTTGACGTGGGGATTGCCGGACATGAGGAAGAGCGTTCCCCAGGCCGTGCAAAGTTTAGGCTTTGGTGACTCTGGATGGTCCCAAGGGTCCAGACTTGTCCCTGGGAAAGCTGTCCTCTTTTTCTTTCTCCGGCTGGAAGCAAACAGCTGGCAACCGACTGCCGTACGCAGACGTCCTGGGGGAGCCCCCCGGTTTCATTTGGGACGCACGTGGGTGTCTCACAGAAGAGCCCAAATTCCTAATTGGGGGCACACCAGCGTGGAATGTAAGGCTGTTTAGAACTGCGTACCCTGAGGCCGTTGGGAGGCCGTACGAACGAGAGCTTTCGAGCGAACAGGGCAGCGCTTCGCCATCATCGTTGCCCGTTCACGGAGCTTAATGAGACGAATGCATGCACTTCCTGTGGCTCAAACGCAACAGAGGACTTGGAAGGCATACAGTGCCCTTTGACAGCTGTTACAACGAACGTGAGTGCACAGTGTCTCGTGAAATAAATCCCTAGCACCGTTGAAGCATCCCGTTAACGCATGCTTCTTCGCTCCTATGGCACTCCGAGGTGTTACTGACGGGGGAAATCTGGACTTTTACTTGAGGCCGGGGGGGGGGGGGTGGGGGGCTCACAATTCTTTGGTCGGCGAGCTCCAGAGTGCTCTTGCTGAAGCTCCCAGCAAGGACCTGAGAGCAGCAGGCCTCACACGAGTACACTCAGACGGCTTCCGTCACGAGTCAACTCAGGCCTCTTATGTGAGGCCTTCCGGCAGCAAAGAGAAGGTGGGCGCGAGGGGTGTGCTTCAGGCAGCTTAGGACCCGCGACTGTCTCGTCTACCACGGAGGGGAATAAGGTTTGCCCAGGGTCGCCCAGTTTCAAAGCCGAGCTCACGTAGTTATCCTCAGTGGTTTCTGATTACCTCAAGGAAACACACGGGAGGAACAGGGCCCTTCCATGGAGGCCCTTTCGGGCACAGGGACCTCTGCGTGGGATCTACTGGGTAAGTATGGCAGTACCTTAGATAGGCCTCAGTGACCAAGGCTGTCGTCTGGCTCATGCCTTAGCTGTGTTAAGTGTGGAAAACGTGCTGGTCCTCAGGCTGGGCCCACGGCCTAGCTTTCGCTTCTGTGAGAGTGCTGCCCCGAGTCTCCTCCTGGAGCCAGTCGTCAGCACGGTGCCTTTTGGCACTGCAGTTCTCTTTCAGTCAAGGAGGCCGTGCGACTGGCACAGGGAGTCTGCGCAGCACGGCCTTCGCGAGGCTCTTTGACGACTGGGGCACTCAAGGCAGGCAAGCCAGAGAGCAGTACGTTGCCCTTGCTATGAACGTGAAGAGCTTTCTCCAGGGCCCTGTGGAGGCTAAGGTTCCTCAGAAGCCGGGAGCCGCCGTTGCGGCACGGAGAGAAGTCATCCTGCGACCTTGGCGAACGAGCTCCTATCCTGTGTGCCCCCAGGAGCGTCGCAGAGTTAAGGCACTCCGTGGTGGAGTATGGCCTCATGGAAGCCACTGCACACCCAACTCCCCCGACGTGAAACACTGGAACTTACCTTGAGGCCTGAGGTCACCTTTCGTTCGGCCGGAGCGGAACATGTGGTGCCGTGGGAGGAGTTCCTAGAAAGGGATGGCCAGCACGGTTTTCGCTTTGAGAGAACACGCAGCCTCGGCCCACAACGACAATCCTGCCGTGCAGAGACGTCGGGCCGCTAGTGCTGTTCAGGCAGCTTTGAAGCCAAGCGCAAGGCGCCTCCAAACGGGGGGAAAGCGTACTCTCCCCTCCGCGTCCCACGTTCAAGCTGAATGACGCAGCATGTTTCTCGGAAGGCTCTGCCGAGCTATCTAGTACAAGGGAGAGAGTGCCTGCCTCTGCTGAGAAAGGTTTTGACGTGGGGATTGCCGGACATGAGGAAGAGCGTTCCCCAGGCCGTGCAAAGTTTAGGCTTTGGTGACTCTGGATGGTCCCAAGGGTCCAGACTTGTCCCTGGGAAAGCTGTCCTCTTTTTCTTTCTCCGGCTGGAAGCAAACAGCTGGCAACCGACTGCCGTACGCAGACGTCCTGGGGGAGCCCCCCGGTTTCATTTGGGACGCACGTGGGTGTCTCACAGAAGAGCCCAAATTCCTAATTGGGGGCACACCAGCGTGGAATGTAAGGCTGTTTAGAACTGCGTACCCTGAGGCCGTTGGGAGGCCGTACGAACGAGAGCTTTCGAGCGAACAGGGCAGCGCTTCGCCATCATCGTTGCCCGTTCACGGAGCTTAATGAAACGAATGCATGCACTTCCTGTGGCTCAAACGCAACAGAGGACTTGGAAGGCATACAGTGCCCTTTGACAGCTGTTACAACGAACGTGAGTGCACAGTGTCTCGTGAAATAAATCCCTAGCACCGTTGAAGCATCCCGTTAACGCATGCTTCTTCGCTCCTATGGCACTCCGAGGTGTTACTGACGGGGGAAATCTGGACTTTTACTTGAGGCCGGGGGGGGGGGGTGGGGGGCTCACAATTCTTTGGTCGGCGAGCTCCAGAGTGCTCTTGCTGAAGCTCCCAGCAAGGACCTGAGAGCAGCAGGCCTCACACGAGTACACTCAGACGGCTTCCGTCACGAGTCAACTCAGGCCTCTTATGTGAGGCCTTCCGGCAGCAAAGAGAAGGTGGGCGCGAGGGGTGTGCTTCAGGCAGCTTAGGACCCGCGACTGTCTCGTCTACCACGGAGGGGAATAAGGTTTGCCCAGGGTCGCCCAGTTTCAAAGCCGAGCTCACGTAGTTATCCTCAGTGGTTTCTGATTACCTCAAGGAAACACACGGGAGGAACAGGGCCCTTCCATGGAGGCCCTTTCGGGCACAGGGACCTCTGCGTGGGATCTACTGGGTAAGTATGGCAGTACCTTAGATAGGCCTCAGTGACCAAGGCTGTCGTCTGGCTCATGCCTTAGCTGTGTTAAGTGTGGAAAACGTGCTGGTCCTCAGGCTGGGCCCACGGCCTAGCTTTCGCTTCTGTGAGAGTGCTGCCCCGAGTCTCCTCCTGGAGCCAGTCGTCAGCACGGTGCCTTTTGGCACTGCAGTTCTCTTTCAGTCAAGGAGGCCGTGCGACTGGCACAGGGAGTCTGCGCAGCACGGCCTTCGCGAGGCTCTTTGACGACTGGGGCACTCAAGGCAGGCAAGCCAGAGAGCAGTACGTTGCCCTTGCTATGAACGTGAAGAGCTTTCTCCAGGGCCCTGTGGAGGCTAAGGTTCCTCAGAAGCCGGGAGCCGCCGTTGCGGCACGGAGAGAAGTCATCCTGCGACCTTGGCGAACGAGCTCCTATCCTGTGTGCCCCCAGGAGCGTCGCAGAGTTAAGGCACTCCGTGGTGGAGTATGGCCTCATGGAAGCCACTGCACACCCAACTCCCCCGACGTGAAACACTGGAACTTACCTTGAGGCCTGAGGTCACCTTTCGTTCGGCCGGAGCGGAACATGTGGTGCCGTGGGAGGAGTTCCTAGAAAGGGATGGCCAGCACGGTTTTCGCTTTGAGAGAACACGCAGCCTCGGCCCACAACGACAATCCTGCCGTGCAGAGACGTCGGGCCGCTAGTGCTGTTCAGGCAGCTTTGAAGCCAAGCGCAAGGCGCCTCCAAACGGGGGGAAAGCGTACTCTCCCCTCCGCGTCCCACGTTCAAGCTGAATGACGCAGCATGTTTCTCGGAAGGCTCTGCCGAGCTATCTAGTACAAGGGAGAGAGTGCCTGCCTCTGCTGAGAAAGGTTTTGACGTGGGGATTGCCGGACATGAGGAAGAGCGTTCCCCAGGCCGTGCAAAGCTTAGGCTTTGGTGACTCTGGATGGTCCCAAGGGTCCAGACTTGTCCCTGGGAAAGCTGTCCTCTTTTTCTTTCTCCGGCTGGAAGCAAACAGCTGGCAACCGACTGCCGTACGCAGACGTCCTGGGGGAGCCCCCCGGTTTCATTTGGGACGCACGTGGGTGTCTCACAGAAGAGCCCAAATTCCTAATTGGGGGCACACCAGCGTGGAATGTAAGGCTGTTTAGAACTGCGTACCCTGAGGCCGTTGGGAGGCCGTACGAACGAGAGCTTTCGAGCGAACAGGGCAGCGCTTCGCCATCATCGTTGCCCGTTCACGGAGCTTAATGAAACGAATGCATGCACTTCCTGTGGCTCAAACGCAACAGAGGACTTGGAAGGCATACAGTGCCCTTTGACAGCTGTTACAACGAACGTGAGTGCACAGTGTCTCGTGAAATAAATCCCTAGCACCGTTGAAGCATCCCGTTAACGCATGCTTCTTCGCTCCTATGGCACTCCGAGGTGTTACTGACGGGGGAAATCTGGACTTTTACTTGAGGCCGGGTGGGGGGGTGGGGGGCTCACAATTCTTTGGTCGGCGAGCTCCAGAGTGCTCTTGCTGAAGCTCCCAGCAAGGACCTGAGAGCAGCAGGCCTCACACGAGTACACTCAGACGGCTTCCGTCACGAGTCAACTCAGGCCTCTTATGTGAGGCCTTCCGGCAGCAAAGAGAAGGTGGGCGCGAGGGGTGTGCTTCAGGCAGCTTAGGACCCGCGACTGTCTCGTCTACCACGGAGGGGAATAAGGTTTGCCCAGGGTCGCCCAGTTTCAAAGCCGAGCTCACGTAGTTATCCTCAGTGGTTTCTGATTACCTCAAGGAAACACACGGGAGGAACAGGGCCCTTCCATGGAGGCCCTTTCGGGCACAGGGACCTCTGCGTGGGATCTACTGGGTAAGTATGGCAGTACCTTAGATAGGCCTCAGTGACCAAGGCTGTCGTCTGGCTCATGCCTTAGCTGTGTTAAGTGTGGAAAACGTGCTGGTCCTCAGGCTGGGCCCACGGCCTAGCTTTCGCTTCTGTGAGAGTGCTGCCCCGAGTCTCCTCCTGGAGCCAGTCGTCAGCACGGTGCCTTTTGGCACTGCAGTTCTCTTTCAGTCAAGGAGGCCGTGCGACTGGCACAGGGAGTCTGCGCAGCACGGCCTTCGCGAGGCTCTTTGACGACTGGGGCACTCAAGGCAGGCAAGCCAGAGAGCAGTACGTTGCCCTTGCTATGAACGTGAAGAGCTTTCTCCAGGGCCCTGTGGAGGCTAAGGTTCCTCAGAAGCCGGGAGCCGCCGTTGCGGCACGGAGAGAAGTCATCCTGCGACCTTGGCGAACGAGCTCCTATCCTGTGTGCCCCCAGGAGCGTCGCAGAGTTAAGGCACTCCGTGGTGGAGTATGGCCTCATGGAAGCCACTGCACACCCAACTCCCCCGACGTGAAACACTGGAACTTACCTTGAGGCCTGAGGTCACCTTTCGTTCGGCCGGAGCGGAACATGTGGTGCCGTGGGAGGAGTTCCTAGAAAGGGATGGCCAGCACGGTTTTCGCTTTGAGAGAACACGCAGCCTCGGCCCACAACGACAATCCTGCCGTGCAGAGACGTCGGGCCGCTAGTGCTGTTCAGGCAGCTTTGAAGCCAAGCGCAAGGCGCCTCCAAACGGGGGGAAAGCGTACTCTCCCCTCCGCGTCCCACGTTCAAGCTGAATGACGCAGCATGTTTCTCGGAAGGCTCTGCCGAGCTATCTAGTACAAGGGAGAGAGTGCCTGCCTCTGCTGAGAAAGGTTTTGACGTGGGGATTGCCGGACATGAGGAAGAGCGTTCCCCAGGCCGTGCAAAGCTTAGGCTTTGGTGACTCTGGATGGTCCCAAGGGTCCAGACTTGTCCCTGGGAAAGCTGTCCTCTTTTTCTTTCTCCGGCTGGAAGCAAACAGCTGGCAACCGACTGCCGTACGCAGACGTCCTGGGGGAGCCCCCCGGTTTCATTTGGGACGCACGTGGGTGTCTCACAGAAGAGCCCAAATTCCTAATTGGGGGCACACCAGCGTGGAATGTAAGGCTGTTTAGAACTGCGTACCCTGAGGCCGTTGGGAGGCCGTACGAACGAGAGCTTTCGAGCGAACAGGGCAGCGCTTCGCCATCATCGTTGCCCGTTCACGGAGCTTAATGAAACGAATGCATGCACTTCCTGTGGCTCAAACGCAACAGAGGACTTGGAAGGCATACAGTGCCCTTTGACAGCTGTTACAACGAACGTGAGTGCACAGTGTCTCGTGAAATAAATCCCTAGCACCGTTGAAGCATCCCGTTAACGCATGCTTCTTCGCTCCTATGGCACTCCGAGGTGTTACTGACGGGGGAAATCTGGACTTTTACTTGAGGCCGGGGGGGGGGGGGGTGGGGGGCTCACAATTCTTTGGTCGGCGAGCTCCAGAGTGCTCTTGCTGAAGCTCCCAGCAAGGACCTGAGAGCAGCAGGCCTCACACGAGTACACTCAGACGGCTTCCGTCACGAGTCAACTCAGGCCTCTTATGTGAGGCCTTCCGGCAGCAAAGAGAAGGTGGGCGCGAGGGGTGTGCTTCAGGCAGCTTAGGACCCGCGACTGTCTCGTCTACCACGGAGGGGAATAAGGTTTGCCCAGGGTCGCCCAGTTTCAAAGCCGAGCTCACGTAGTTATCCTCAGTGGTTTCTGATTACCTCAAGGAAACACACGGGAGGAACAGGGCCCTTCCATGGAGGCCCTTTCGGGCACAGGGACCTCTGCGTGGGATCTACTGGGTAAGTATGGCAGTACCTTAGATAGGCCTCAGTGACCAAGGCTGTCGTCTGGCTCATGCCTTAGCTGTGTTAAGTGTGGAAAACGTGCTGGTCCTCAGGCTGGGCCCACGGCCTAGCTTTCGCTTCTGTGAGAGTGCTGCCCCGAGTCTCCTCCTGGAGCCAGTCGTCAGCACGGTGCCTTTTGGCACTGCAGTTCTCTTTCAGTCAAGGAGGCCGTGCGACTGGCACAGGGAGTCTGCGCAGCACGGCCTTCGCGAGGCTCTTTGACGACTGGGGCACTCAAGGCAGGCAAGCCAGAGAGCAGTACGTTGCCCTTGCTATGAACGTGAAGAGCTTTCTCCAGGGCCCTGTGGAGGCTAAGGTTCCTCAGAAGCCGGGAGCCGCCGTTGCGGCACGGAGAGAAGTCATCCTGCGACCTTGGCGAACGAGCTCCTATCCTGTGTGCCCCCAGGAGCGTCGCAGAGTTAAGGCACTCCGTGGTGGAGTATGGCCTCATGGAAGCCACTGCACACCCAACTCCCCCGACGTGAAACACTGGAACTTACCTTGAGGCCTGAGGTCACCTTTCGTTCGGCCGGAGCGGAACATGTGGTGCCGTGGGAGGAGTTCCTAGAAAGGGATGGCCAGCACGGTTTTCGCTTTGAGAGAACACGCAGCCTCGGCCCACAACGACAATCCTGCCGTGCAGAGACGTCGGGCCGCTAGTGCTGTTCAGGCAGCTTTGAAGCCAAGCGCAAGGCGCCTCCAAACGGGGGGAAAGCGTACTCTCCCCTCCGCGTCCCACGTTCAAGCTGAATGACGCAGCATGTTTCTCGGAAGGCTCTGCCGAGCTATCTAGTACAAGGGAGAGAGTGCCTGCCTCTGCTGAGAAAGGTTTTGACGTGGGGATTGCCGGACATGAGGAAGAGCGTTCCCCAGGCCGTGCAAAGTTTAGGCTTTGGTGACTCTGGATGGTCCCAAGGGTCCAGACTTGTCCCTGGGAAAGCTGTCCTCTTTTTCTTTCTCCGGCTGGAAGCAAACAGCTGGCAACCGACTGCCGTACGCAGACGTCCTGGGGGAGCCCCCCGGTTTCATTTGGGACGCACGTGGGTGTCTCACAGAAGAGCCCAAATTCCTAATTGGGGGCACACCAGCGTGGAATGTAAGGCTGTTTAGAACTGCGTACCCTGAGGCCGTTGGGAGGCCGTACGAACGAGAGCTTTCGAGCGAACAGGGCAGCGCTTCGCCATCATCGTTGCCCGTTCACGGAGCTTAATGAAACGAATGCATGCACTTCCTGTGGCTCAAACGCAACAGAGGACTTGGAAGGCATACAGTGCCCTTTGACAGCTGTTACAACGAACGTGAGTGCACAGTGTCTCGTGAAATAAATCCCTAGCACCGTTGAAGCATCCCGTTAACGCATGCTTCTTCGCTCCTATGGCACTCCGAGGTGTTACTGACGGGGGAAATCTGGACTTTTACTTGAGGCCGGGGGGGGGGGGTGGGGGGCTCACAATTCTTTGGTCGGCGAGCTCCAGAGTGCTCTTGCTGAAGCTCCCAGCAAGGACCTGAGAGCAGCAGGCCTCACACGAGTACACTCAGACGGCTTCCGTCACGAGTCAACTCAGGCCTCTTATGTGAGGCCTTCCGGCAGCAAAGAGAAGGTGGGCGCGAGGGGTGTGCTTCAGGCAGCTTAGGACCCGCGACTGTCTCGTCTACCACGGAGGGGAATAAGGTTTGCCCAGGGTCGCCCAGTTTCAAAGCCGAGCTCACGTAGTTATCCTCAGTGGTTTCTGATTACCTCAAGGAAACACACGGGAGGAACAGGGCCCTTCCATGGAGGCCCTTTCGGGCACAGGGACCTCTGCGTGGGATCTACTGGGTAAGTATGGCAGTACCTTAGATAGGCCTCAGTGACCAAGGCTGTCGTCTGGCTCATGCCTTAGCTGTGTTAAGTGTGGAAAACGTGCTGGTCCTCAGGCTGGGCCCACGGCCTAGCTTTCGCTTCTGTGAGAGTGCTGCCCCGAGTCTCCTCCTGGAGCCAGTCGTCAGCACGGTGCCTTTTGGCACTGCAGTTCTCTTTCAGTCAAGGAGGCCGTGCGACTGGCACAGGGAGTCTGCGCAGCACGGCCTTCGCGAGGCTCTTTGACGACTGGGGCACTCAAGGCAGGCAAGCCAGAGAGCAGTACGTTGCCCTTGCTATGAACGTGAAGAGCTTTCTCCAGGGCCCTGTGGAGGCTAAGGTTCCTCAGAAGCCGGGAGCCGCCGTTGCGGCACGGAGAGAAGTCATCCTGCGACCTTGGCGAACGAGCTCCTATCCTGTGTGCCCCCAGGAGCGTCGCAGAGTTAAGGCACTCCGTGGTGGAGTATGGCCTCATGGAAGCCACTGCACACCCAACTCCCCCGACGTGAAACACTGGAACTTACCTTGAGGCCTGAGGTCACCTTTCGTTCGGCCGGAGCGGAACATGTGGTGCCGTGGGAGGAGTTCCTAGAAAGGGATGGCCAGCACGGTTTTCGCTTTGAGAGAACACGCAGCCTCGGCCCACAACGACAATCCTGCCGTGCAGAGACGTCGGGCCGCTAGTGCTGTTCAGGCAGCTTTGAAGCCAAGCGCAAGGCGCCTCCAAACGGGGGGAAAGCGTACTCTCCCCTCCGCGTCCCACGTTCAAGCTGAATGACGCAGCATGTTTCTCGGAAGGCTCTGCCGAGCTATCTAGTACAAGGGAGAGAGTGCCTGCCTCTGCTGAGAAAGGTTTTGACGTGGGGATTGCCGGACATGAGGAAGAGCGTTCCCCAGGCCGTGCAAAGCTTAGGCTTTGGTGACTCTGGATGGTCCCAAGGGTCCAGACTTGTCCCTGGGAAAGCTGTCCTCTTTTTCTTTCTCCGGCTGGAAGCAAACAGCTGGCAACCGACTGCCGTACGCAGACGTCCTGGGGGAGCCCCCCGGTTTCATTTGGGACGCACGTGGGTGTCTCACAGAAGAGCCCAAATTCCTAATTGGGGGCACACCAGCGTGGAATGTAAGGCTGTTTAGAACTGCGTACCCTGAGGCCGTTGGGAGGCCGTACGAACGAGAGCTTTCGAGCGAACAGGGCAGCGCTTCGCCATCATCGTTGCCCGTTCACGGAGCTTAATGAAACGAATGCATGCACTTCCTGTGGCTCAAACGCAACAGAGGACTTGGAAGGCATACAGTGCCCTTTGACAGCTGTTACAACGAACGTGAGTGCACAGTGTCTCGTGAAATAAATCCCTAGCACCGTTGAAGCATCCCGTTAACGCATGCTTCTTCGCTCCTATGGCACTCCGAGGTGTTACTGACGGGGGAAATCTGGACTTTTACTTGAGGCCGGGGGGGGGGGGGGTGGGGGGCTCACAATTCTTTGGTCGGCGAGCTCCAGAGTGCTCTTGCTGAAGCTCCCAGCAAGGACCTGAGAGCAGCAGGCCTCACACGAGTACACTCAGACGGCTTCCGTCACGAGTCAACTCAGGCCTCTTATGTGAGGCCTTCCGGCAGCAAAGAGAAGGTGGGCGCGAGGGGTGTGCTTCAGGCAGCTTAGGACCCGCGACTGTCTCGTCTACCACGGAGGGGAATAAGGTTTGCCCAGGGTCGCCCAGTTTCAAAGCCGAGCTCACGTAGTTATCCTCAGTGGTTTCTGATTACCTCAAGGAAACACACGGGAGGAACAGGGCCCTTCCATGGAGGCCCTTTCGGGCACAGGGACCTCTGCGTGGGATCTACTGGGTAAGTATGGCAGTACCTTAGATAGGCCTCAGTGACCAAGGCTGTCGTCTGGCTCATGCCTTAGCTGTGTTAAGTGTGGAAAACGTGCTGGTCCTCAGGCTGGGCCCACGGCCTAGCTTTCGCTTCTGTGAGAGTGCTGCCCCGAGTCTCCTCCTGGAGCCAGTCGTCAGCACGGTGCCTTTTGGCACTGCAGTTCTCTTTCAGTCAAGGAGGCCGTGCGACTGGCACAGGGAGTCTGCGCAGCACGGCCTTCGCGAGGCTCTTTGACGACTGGGGCACTCAAGGCAGGCAAGCCAGAGAGCAGTACGTTGCCCTTGCTATGAACGTGAAGAGCTTTCTCCAGGGCCCTGTGGAGGCTAAGGTTCCTCAGAAGCCGGGAGCCGCCGTTGCGGCACGGAGAGAAGTCATCCTGCGACCTTGGCGAACGAGCTCCTATCCTGTGTGCCCCCAGGAGCGTCGCAGAGTTAAGGCACTCCGTGGTGGAGTATGGCCTCATGGAAGCCACTGCACACCCAACTCCCCCGACGTGAAACACTGGAACTTACCTTGAGGCCTGAGGTCACCTTTCGTTCGGCCGGAGCGGAACATGTGGTGCCGTGGGAGGAGTTCCTAGAAAGGGATGGCCAGCACGGTTTTCGCTTTGAGAGAACACGCAGCCTCGGCCCACAACGACAATCCTGCCGTGCAGAGACGTCGGGCCGCTAGTGCTGTTCAGGCAGCTTTGAAGCCAAGCGCAAGGCGCCTCCAAACGGGGGGAAAGCGTACTCTCCCCTCCGCGTCCCACGTTCAAGCTGAATGACGCAGCATGTTTCTCGGAAGGCTCTGCCGAGCTATCTAGTACAAGGGAGAGAGTGCCTGCCTCTGCTGAGAAAGGTTTTGACGTGGGGATTGCCGGACATGAGGAAGAGCGTTCCCCAGGCCGTGCAAAGTTTAGGCTTTGGTGACTCTGGATGGTCCCAAGGGTCCAGACTTGTCCCTGGGAAAGCTGTCCTCTTTTTCTTTCTCTGGCTGGAAGCAAACAGCTGGCAACCGACTGCCGTACGCAGACGTCCTGGGGGAGCCCCCCGGTTTCATTTGGGACGCACGTGGGTGTCTCACAGAAGAGCCCAAATTCCTAATTGGGGGCACACCAGCGTGGAATGTAAGGCTGTTTAGAACTGCGTACCCTGAGGCCGTTGGGAGGCCGTACGAACGAGAGCTTTCGAGCGAACAGGGCAGCGCTTCGCCATCATCGTTGCCCGTTCACGGAGCTTAATGAAACGAATGCATGCACTTCCTGTGGCTCAAACGCAACAGAGGACTTGGAAGGCATACAGTGCCCTTTGACAGCTGTTACAACGAACGTGAGTGCACAGTGTCTCGTGAAATAAATCCCTAGCACCGTTGAAGCATCCCGTTAACGCATGCTTCTTCGCTCCTATGGCACTCCGAGGTGTTACTGACGGGGGAAATCTGGACTTTTACTTGAGGCCGGGGGGGGGGGGTGGGGGGCTCACAATTCTTTGGTCGGCGAGCTCCAGAGTGCTCTTGCTGAAGCTCCCAGCAAGGACCTGAGAGCAGCAGGCCTCACACGAGTACACTCAGACGGCTTCCGTCACGAGTCAACTCAGGCCTCTTATGTGAGGCCTTCCGGCAGCAAAGAGAAGGTGGGCGCGAGGGGTGTGCTTCAGGCAGCTTAGGACCCGCGACTGTCTCGTCTACCACGGAGGGGAATAAGGTTTGCCCAGGGTCGCCCAGTTTCAAAGCCGAGCTCACGTAGTTATCCTCAGTGGTTTCTGATTACCTCAAGGAAACACACGGGAGGAACAGGGCCCTTCCATGGAGGCCCTTTCGGGCACAGGGACCTCTGCGTGGGATCTACTGGGTAAGTATGGCAGTACCTTAGATAGGCCTCAGTGACCAAGGCTGTCGTCTGGCTCATGCCTTAGCTGTGTTAAGTGTGGAAAACGTGCTGGTCCTCAGGCTGGGCCCACGGCCTAGCTTTCGCTTCTGTGAGAGTGCTGCCCCGAGTCTCCTCCTGGAGCCAGTCGTCAGCACGGTGCCTTTTGGCACTGCAGTTCTCTTTCAGTCAAGGAGGCCGTGCGACTGGCACAGGGAGTCTGCGCAGCACGGCCTTCGCGAGGCTCTTTGACGACTGGGGCACTCAAGGCAGGCAAGCCAGAGAGCAGTACGTTGCCCTTGCTATGAACGTGAAGAGCTTTCTCCAGGGCCCTGTGGAGGCTAAGGTTCCTCAGAAGCCGGGAGCCGCCGTTGCGGCACGGAGAGAAGTCATCCTGCGACCTTGGCGAACGAGCTCCTATCCTGTGTGCCCCCAGGAGCGTCGCAGAGTTAAGGCACTCCGTGGTGGAGTATGGCCTCATGGAAGCCACTGCACACCCAACTCCCCCGACGTGAAACACTGGAACTTACCTTGAGGCCTGAGGTCACCTTTCGTTCGGCCGGAGCGGAACATGTGGTGCCGTGGGAGGAGTTCCTAGAAAGGGATGGCCAGCACGGTTTTCGCTTTGAGAGAACACGCAGCCTCGGCCCACAACGACAATCCTGCCGTGCAGAGACGTCGGGCCGCTAGTGCTGTTCAGGCAGCTTTGAAGCCAAGCGCAAGGCGCCTCCAAACGGGGGGAAAGCGTACTCTCCCCTCCGCGTCCCACGTTCAAGCTGAATGACGCAGCATGTTTCTCGGAAGGCTCTGCCGAGCTATCTAGTACAAGGGAGAGAGTGCCTGCCTCTGCTGAGAAAGGTTTTGACGTGGGGATTGCCGGACATGAGGAAGAGCGTTCCCCAGGCCGTGCAAAGTTTAGGCTTTGGTGACTCTGGATGGTCCCAAGGGTCCAGACTTGTCCCTGGGAAAGCTGTCCTCTTTTTCTTTCTCCGGCTGGAAGCAAACAGCTGGCAACCGACTGCCGTACGCAGACGTCCTGGGGGAGCCCCCCGGTTTCATTTGGGACGCACGTGGGTGTCTCACAGAAGAGGCCAAATTCCTAATTGGGGGCACACCAGCGTGGAATGTAAGGCTGTTTAGAACTGCGTACCCTGAGGCCGTTGGGAGGCCGTACGAACGAGAGCTTTCGAGCGAACAGGGCAGCGCTTCGCCATCATCGTTGCCCGTTCACGGAGCTTAATGAAACGAATGCATGCACTTCCTGTGGCTCAAACGCAACAGAGGACTTGGAAGGCATACAGTGCCCTTTGACAGCTGTTACAACGAACGTGAGTGCACAGTGTCTCGTGAAATAAATCCCTAGCACCGTTGAAGCATCCCGTTAACGCATGCTTCTTCGCTCCTATGGCACTCCGAGGTGTTACTGACGGGGGAAATCTGGACTTTTACTTGAGGCCGGGGGGGGGGGGGTGGGGGGCTCACAATTCTTTGGTCGGCGAGCTCCAGAGTGCTCTCGCTGAAGCTCCCAGCAAGGACCTGAGAGCAGCAGGCCTCACACGAGTACACTCAGACGGCTTCCGTCACGAGTCAACTCAGGCCTCTTATGTGAGGCCTTCCGGCAGCAAAGAGAAGGTGGGCGCGAGGGGTGTGCTTCAGGCAGCTTAGGACCCGCGACTGTCTCGTCTACCACGGAGGGGAATAAGGTTTGCCCAGGGTCGCCCAGTTTCAAAGCCGAGCTCACGTAGTTATCCTCAGTGGTTTCTGATTACCTCAAGGAAACACACGGGAGGAACAGGGCCCTTCCATGGAGGCCCTTTCGGGCACAGGGACCTCTGCGTGGGATCTACTGGGTAAGTATGGCAGTACCTTAGATAGGCCTCAGTGACCAAGGCTGTCGTCTGGCTCATGCCTTAGCTGTGTTAAGTGTGGAAAACGTGCTGGTCCTCAGGCTGGGCCCACGGCCTAGCTTTCGCTTCTGTGAGAGTGCTGCCCCGAGTCTCCTCCTGGAGCCAGTCGTCAGCACGGTGCCTTTTGGCACTGCAGTTCTCTTTCAGTCAAGGAGGCCGTGCGACTGGCACAGGGAGTCTGCGCAGCACGGCCTTCGCGAGGCTCTTTGACGACTGGGGCACTCAAGGCAGGCAAGCCAGAGAGCAGTACGTTGCCCTTGCTATGAACGTGAAGAGCTTTCTCCAGGGCCCTGTGGAGGCTAAGGTTCCTCAGAAGCCGGGAGCCGCCGTTGCGGCACGGAGAGAAGTCATCCTGCGACCTTGGCGAACGAGCTCCTATCCTGTGTGCCCCCAGGAGCGTCGCAGAGTTAAGGCACTCCGTGGTGGAGTATGGCCTCATGGAAGCCACTGCACACCCAACTCCCCCGACGTGAAACACTGGAACTTACCTTGAGGCCTGAGGTCACCTTTCGTTCGGCCGGAGCGGAACATGTGGTGCCGTGGGAGGAGTTCCTAGAAAGGGATGGCCAGCACGGTTTTCGCTTTGAGAGAACACGCAGCCTCGGCCCACAACGACAATCCTGCCGTGCAGAGACGTCGGGCCGCTAGTGCTGTTCAGGCAGCTTTGAAGCCAAGCGCAAGGCGCCTCCAAACGGGGGGAAAGCGTACTCTCCCCTCCGCGTCCCACGTTCAAGCTGAATGACGCAGCATGTTTCTCGGAAGGCTCTGCCGAGCTATCTAGTACAAGGGAGAGAGTGCCTGCCTCTGCTGAGAAAGGTTTTGACGTGGGGATTGCCGGACATGAGGAAGAGCGTTCCCCAGGCCGTGCAAAGTTTAGGCTTTGGTGACTCTGGATGGTCCCAAGGGTCCAGACTTGTCCCTGGGAAAGCTGTCCTCTTTTTCTTTCTCCGGCTGGAAGCAAACAGCTGGCAACCGACTGCCGTACGCAGACGTCCTGGGGGAGCCCCCCGGTTTCATTTGGGACGCACGTGGGTGTCTCACAGAAGAGCCCAAATTCCTAATTGGGGGCACACCAGCGTGGAATGTAAGGCTGTTTAGAACTGCGTACCCTGAGGCCGTTGGGAGGCCGTACGAACGAGAGCTTTCGAGCGAACAGGGCAGCGCTTCGCCATCATCGTTGCCCGTTCACGGAGCTTAATGAGACGAATGCATGCACTTCCTGTGGCTCAAACGCAACAGAGGACTTGGAAGGCATACAGTGCCCTTTGACAGCTGTTACAACGAACGTGAGTGCACAGTGTCTCGTGAAATAAATCCCTAGCACCGTTGAAGCATCCCGTTAACGCATGCTTCTTCGCTCCTATGGCACTCCGAGGTGTTACTGACGGGGGAAATCTGGACTTTTACTTGAGGCCGGGGGGGGGGTGGGGGGCTCACAATTCTTTGGTCGGCGAGCTCCAGAGTGCTCTTGCTGAAGCTCCCAGCAAGGACCTGAGAGCAGCAGGCCTCACACGAGTACACTCAGACGGCTTCCGTCACGAGTCAACTCAGGCCTCTTATGTGAGGCCTTCCGGCAGCAAAGAGAAGGTGGGCGCGAGGGGTGTGCTTCAGGCAGCTTAGGACCCGCGACTGTCTCGTCTACCACGGAGGGGAATAAGGTTTGCCCAGGGTCGCCCAGTTTCAAAGCCGAGCTCACGTAGTTATCCTCAGTGGTTTCTGATTACCTCAAGGAAACACACGGGAGGAACAGGGCCCTTCCATGGAGGCCCTTTCGGGCACAGGGACCTCTGCGTGGGATCTACTGGGTAAGTATGGCAGTACCTTAGATAGGCCTCAGTGACCAAGGCTGTCGTCTGGCTCATGCCTTAGCTGTGTTAAGTGTGGAAAACGTGCTGGTCCTCAGGCTGGGCCCACGGCCTAGCTTTCGCTTCTGTGAGAGTGCTGCCCCGAGTCTCCTCCTGGAGCCAGTCGTCAGCACGGTGCCTTTTGGCACTGCAGTTCTCTTTCAGTCAAGGAGGCCGTGCGACTGGCACAGGGAGTCTGCGCAGCACGGCCTTCGCGAGGCTCTTTGACGACTGGGGCACTCAAGGCAGGCAAGCCAGAGAGCAGTACGTTGCCCTTGCTATGAACGTGAAGAGCTTTCTCCAGGGCCCTGTGGAGGCTAAGGTTCCTCAGAAGCCGGGAGCCGCCGTTGCGGCACGGAGAGAAGTCATCCTGCGACCTTGGCGAACGAGCTCCTATCCTGTGTGCCCCCAGGAGCGTCGCAGAGTTAAGGCACTCCGTGGTGGAGTATGGCCTCATGGAAGCCACTGCACACCCAACTCCCCCGACGTGAAACACTGGAACTTACCTTGAGGCCTGAGGTCACCTTTCGTTCGGCCGGAGCGGAACATGTGGTGCCGTGGGAGGAGTTCCTAGAAAGGGATGGCCAGCACGGTTTTCGCTTTGAGAGAACACGCAGCCTCGGCCCACAACGACAATCCTGCCGTGCAGAGACGTCGGGCCGCTAGTGCTGTTCAGGCAGCTTTGAAGCCAAGCGCAAGGCGCCTCCAAACGGGGGGAAAGCGTACTCTCCCCTCCGCGTCCCACGTTCAAGCTGAATGACGCAGCATGTTTCTCGGAAGGCTCTGCCGAGCTATCTAGTACAAGGGAGAGAGTGCCTGCCTCTGCTGAGAAAGGTTTTGACGTGGGGATTGCCGGACATGAGGAAGAGCGTTCCCCAGGCCGTGCAAAGTTTAGGCTTTGGTGACTCTGGATGGTCCCAAGGGTCCAGACTTGTCCCTGGGAAAGCTGTCCTCTTTTTCTTTCTCCGGCTGGAAGCAAACAGCTGGCAACCGACTGCCGTACGCAGACGTCCTGGGGGAGCCCCCCGGTTTCATTTGGGACGCACGTGGGTGTCTCACAGAAGAGCCCAAATTCCTAATTGGGGGCACACCAGCGTGGAATGTAAGGCTGTTTAGAACTGCGTACCCTGAGGCCGTTGGGAGGCCGTACGAACGAGAGCTTTCGAGCGAACAGGGCAGCGCTTCGCCATCATCGTTGCCCATTCACGGAGCTTAATGAAACGAATGCATGCACTTCCTGTGGCTCAAACGCAACAGAGGACTTGGAAGGCATACAGTGCCCTTTGACAGCTGTTACAACGAACGTGAGTGCACAGTGTCTCGTGAAATAAATCCCTAGCACCGTTGAAGCATCCCGTTAACGCATGCTTCTTCGCTCCTATGGCACTCCGAGGTGTTACTGACGGGGGAAATCTGGACTTTTACTTGAGGCCGGGGGGGGGGGGGTGGGGGGCTCACAATTCTTTGGTCGGCGAGCTCCAGAGTGCTCTTGCTGAAGCTCCCAGCAAGGACCTGAGAGCAGCAGGCCTCACACGAGTACACTCAGACGGCTTCCGTCACGAGTCAACTCAGGCCTCTTATGTGAGGCCTTTCGGCAGCAAAGAGAAGGTGGGCGCGAGGGGTGTGCTTCAGGCAGCTTAGGACCCGCGACTGTCTCGTCTACCACGGAGGGGAATAAGGTTTGCCCAGGGTCGCCCAGTTTCAAAGCCGAGCTCACGTAGTTATCCTCAGTGGTTTCTGATTACCTCAAGGAAACACACGGGAGGAACAGGGCCCTTCCATGGAGGCCCTTTCGGGCACAGGGACCTCTGCGTGGGATCTACTGGGTAAGTATGGCAGTACCTTAGATAGGCCTCAGTGACCAAGGCTGTCGTCTGGCTCATGCCTTAGCTGTGTTAAGTGTGGAAAACGTGCTGGTCCTCAGGCTGGGCCCACGGCCTAGCTTTCGCTTCTGTGAGAGTGCTGCCCCGAGTCTCCTCCTGGAGCCAGTCGTCAGCACGGTGCCTTTTGGCACTGCAGTTCTCTTTCAGTCAAGGAGGCCGTGCGACTGGCACAGGGAGTCTGCGCAGCACGGCCTTCGCGAGGCTCTTTGACGACTGGGGCACTCAAGGCAGGCAAGCCAGAGAGCAGTACGTTGCCCTTGCTATGAACGTGAAGAGCTTTCTCCAGGGCCCTGTGGAGGCTAAGGTTCCTCAGAAGCCGGGAGCCGCCGTTGCGGCATGGAGAGAAGTCATCCTGCGACCTTGGCGAACGAGCTCCTATCCTGTGTGCCCCCAGGAGCGTCGCAGAGTTAAGGCACTCCGTGGTGGAGTATGGCCTCATGGAAGCCACTGCACACCCAACTCCCCCGACGTGAAACACTGGAACTTACCTTGAGGCCTGAGGTCACCTTTCGTTCGGCCGGAGCGGAACATGTGGTGCCGTGGGAGGAGTTCCTAGAAAGGGATGGCCAGCACGGTTTTCGCTTTGAGAGAACACGCAGCCTCGGCCCACAACGACAATCCTGCCGTGCAGAGACGTCGGGCCGCTAGTGCTGTTCAGGCAGCTTTGAAGCCAAGCGCAAGGCGCCTCCAAACGGGGGGAAAGCGTACTCTCCCCTCCGCGTCCCACGTTCAAGCTGAATGACGCAGCATGTTTCTCGGAAGGCTCTGCCGAGCTATCTAGTACAAGGGAGAGAGTGCCTGCCTCTGCTGAGAAAGGTTTTGACGTGGGGATTGCCGGACATGAGGAAGAGCGTTCCCCAGGCCGTGCAAAGTTTAGGCTTTGGTGACTCTGGATGGTCCCAAGGGTCCAGACTTGTCCCTGGGAAAGCTGTCCTCTTTTTCTTTCTCCGGCTGGAAGCAAACAGCTGGCAACCGACTGCCGTACGCAGACGTCCTGGGGGAGCCCCCCGGTTTCATTTGGGACGCACGTGGGTGTCTCACAGAAGAGCCCAAATTCCTAATTGGGGGCACACCAGCGTGGAATGTAAGGCTGTTTAGAACTGCGTACCCTGAGGCCGTTGGGAGGCCGTACGAACGAGAGCTTTCGAGCGAACAGGGCAGCGCTTCGCCATCATCGTTGCCCGTTCACGGAGCTTAATGAGACGAATGCATGCACTTCCTGTGGCTCAAACGCAACAGAGGACTTGGAAGGCATACAGTGCCCTTTGACAGCTGTTACAACGAACGTGAGTGCACAGTGTCTCGTGAAATAAATCCCTAGCACCGTTGAAGCATCCCGTTAACGCATGCTTCTTCGCTCCTATGGCACTCCGAGGTGTTACTGACGGGGGAAATCTGGACTTTTACTTGAGGCCGGGGGGGGGGAGGGGTGGGGGGCTCACAATTCTTTGGTCGGCGAGCTCCAGAGTGCTCTTGCTGAAGCTCCCAGCAAGGACCTGAGAGCAGCAGGCCTCACACGAGTACACTCAGACGGCTTCCGTCACGAGTCAACTCAGGCCTCTTATGTGAGGCCTTCCGGCAGCAAAGAGAAGGTGGGCGCGAGGGGTGTGCTTCAGGCAGCTTAGGACCCGCGACTGTCTCGTCTACCACGGAGGGGAATAAGGTTTGCCCAGGGTCGCCCAGTTTCAAAGCCGAGCTCACGTAGTTATCCTCAGTGGTTTCTGATTACCTCAAGGAAACACACGGGAGGAACAGGGCCCTTCCATGGAGGCCCTTTCGGGCACAGGGACCTCTGCGTGGGATCTACTGGGTAAGTATGGCAGTACCTTAGATAGGCCTCAGTGACCAAGGCTGTCGTCTGGCTCATGCCTTAGCTGTGTTAAGTGTGGAAAACGTGCTGGTCCTCAGGCTGGGCCCACGGCCTAGCTTTCGCTTCTGTGAGAGTGCTGCCCCGAGTCTCCTCCTGGAGCCAGTCGTCAGCACGGTGCCTTTTGGCACTGCAGTTCTCTTTCAGTCAAGGAGGCCGTGCGACTGGCACAGGGAGTCTGCGCAGCACGGCCTTCGCGAGGCTCTTTGACGACTGGGGCACTCAAGGCAGGCAAGCCAGAGAGCAGTACGTTGCCCTTGCTATGAACGTGAAGAGCTTTCTCCAGGGCCCTGTGGAGGCTAAGGTTCCTCAGAAGCCGGGAGCCGCCGTTGCGGCACGGAGAGAAGTCATCCTGCGACCTTGGCGAACGAGCTCCTATCCTGTGTGCCCCCAGGAGCGTCGCAGAGTTAAGGCACTCCGTGGTGGAGTATGGCCTCATGGAAGCCACTGCACACCCAACTCCCCCGACGTGAAACACTGGAACTTACCTTGAGGCCTGAGGTCACCTTTCGTTCGGCCGGAGCGGAACATGTGGTGCCGTGGGAGGAGTTCCTAGAAAGGGATGGCCAGCACGGTTTTCGCTTTGAGAGAACACGCAGCCTCGGCCCACAACGACAATCCTGCCGTGCAGAGACGTCGGGCCGCTAGTGCTGTTCAGGCAGCTTTGAAGCCAAGCGCAAGGCGCCTCCAAACGGGGGGAAAGCGTACTCTCCCCTCCGCGTCCCACGTTCAAGCTGAATGACGCAGCATGTTTCTCGGAAGGCTCTGCCGAGCTATCTAGTACAAGGGAGAGAGTGCCTGCCTCTGCTGAGAAAGGTTTTGACGTGGGGATTGCCGGACATGAGGAAGAGCGTTCCCCAGGCCGTGCAAAGCTTAGGCTTTGGTGACTCTGGATGGTCCCAAGGGTCCAGACTTGTCCCTGGGAAAGCTGTCCTCTTTTTCTTTCTCCGGCTGGAAGCAAACAGCTGGCAACCGACTGCCGTACGCAGACGTCCTGGGGGAGCCCCCCGGTTTCATTTGGGACGCACGTGGGTGTCTCACAGAAGAGCCCAAATTCCTAATTGGGGGCACACCAGCGTGGAATGTAAGGCTGTTTAGAACTGCGTACCCTGAGGCCGTTGGGAGGCCGTACGAACGAGAGCTTTCGAGCGAACAGGGCAGCGCTTCGCCATCATCGTTGCCCGTTCACGGAGCTTAATGAAACGAATGCATGCACTTCCTGTGGCTCAAACGCAACAGAGGACTTGGAAGGCATACAGTGCCCTTTGACAGCTGTTACAACGAACGTGAGTGCACAGTGTCTCGTGAAATAAATCCCTAGCACCGTTGAAGCATCCCGTTAACGCATGCTTCTTCGCTCCTATGGCACTCCGAGGTGTTACTGACGGGGGAAATCTGGACTTTTACTTGAGGCCGGGGGGGGGGGGTGGGGGGCTCACAATTCTTTGGTCGGCGAGCTCCAGAGTGCTCTTGCTGAAGCTCCCAGCAAGGACCTGAGAGCAGCAGGCCTCACACGAGTACACTCAGACGGCTTCCGTCACGAGTCAACTCAGGCCTCTTATGTGAGGCCTTCCGGCAGCAAAGAGAAGGTGGGCGCGAGGGGTGTGCTTCAGGCAGCTTAGGACCCGCGACTGTCTCGTCTACCACGGAGGGGAATAAGGTTTGCCCAGGGTCGCCCAGTTTCAAAGCCGAGCTCACGTAGTTATCCTCAGTGGTTTCTGATTACCTCAAGGAAACACACGGGAGGAACAGGGCCCTTCCATGGAGGCCCTTTCGGGCACAGGGACCTCTGCGTGGGATCTACTGGGTAAGTATGGCAGTACCTTAGATAGGCCTCAGTGACCAAGGCTGTCGTCTGGCTCATGCCTTAGCTGTGTTAAGTGTGGAAAACGTGCTGGTCCTCAGGCTGGGCCCACGGCCTAGCTTTCGCTTCTGTGAGAGTGCTGCCCCGAGTCTCCTCCTGGAGCCAGTCGTCAGCACGGTGCCTTTTGGCACTGCAGTTCTCTTTCAGTCAAGGAGGCCGTGCGACTGGCACAGGGAGTCTGCGCAGCACGGCCTTCGCGAGGCTCTTTGACGACTGGGGCACTCAAGGCAGGCAAGCCAGAGAGCAGTACGTTGCCCTTGCTATGAACGTGAAGAGCTTTCTCCAGGGCCCTGTGGAGGCTAAGGTTCCTCAGAAGCCGGGAGCCGCCGTTGCGGCACGGAGAGAAGTCATCCTGCGACCTTGGCGAACGAGCTCCTATCCTGTGTGCCCCCAGGAGCGTCGCAGAGTTAAGGCACTCCGTGGTGGAGTATGGCCTCATGGAAGCCACTGCACACCCAACTCCCCCGACGTGAAACACTGGAACTTACCTTGAGGCCTGAGGTCACCTTTCGTTCGGCCGGAGCGGAACATGTGGTGCCGTGGGAGGAGTTCCTAGAAAGGGATGGCCAGCACGGTTTTCGCTTTGAGAGAACACGCAGCCTCGGCCCACAACGACAATCCTGCCGTGCAGAGACGTCGGGCCGCTAGTGCTGTTCAGGCAGCTTTGAAGCCAAGCGCAAGGCGCCTCCAAACGGGGGGAAAGCGTACTCTCCCCTCCGCGTCCCACGTTCAAGCTGAATGACGCAGCATGTTTCTCGGAAGGCTCTGCCGAGCTATCTAGTACAAGGGAGAGAGTGCCTGCCTCTGCTGAGAAAGGTTTTGACGTGGGGATTGCCGGACATGAGGAAGAGCGTTCCCCAGGCCGTGCAAAGCTTAGGCTTTGGTGACTCTGGATGGTCCCAAGGGTCCAGACTTGTCCCTGGGAAAGCTGTCCTCTTTTTCTTTCTCCGGCTGGAAGCAAACAGCTGGCAACCGACTGCCGTACGCAGACGTCCTGGGGGAGCCCCCCGGTTTCATTTGGGACGCACGTGGGTGTCTCACAGAAGAGCCCAAATTCCTAATTGGGGGCACACCAGCGTGGAATGTAAGGCTGTTTAGAACTGCGTACCCTGAGGCCGTTGGGAGGCCGTACGAACGAGAGCTTTCGAGCGAACAGGGCAGCGCTTCGCCATCATCGTTGCCCGTTCACGGAGCTTAATGAAACGAATGCATGCACTTCCTGTGGCTCAAACGCAACAGAGGACTTGGAAGGCATACAGTGCCCTTTGACAGCTGTTACAACGAACGTGAGTGCACAGTGTCTCGTGAAATAAATCCCTAGCACCGTTGAAGCATCCCGTTAACGCATGCTTCTTCGCTCCTATGGCACTCCGAGGTGTTACTGACGGGGGAAATCTGGACTTTTACTTGAGGCCGGGGGGGGGGGGGTGGGGGGCTCACAATTCTTTGGTCGGCGAGCTCCAGAGTGCTCTTGCTGAAGCTCCCAGCAAGGACCTGAGAGCAGCAGGCCTCACACGAGTACACTCAGACGGCTTCCGTCACGAGTCAACTCAGGCCTCTTATGTGAGGCCTTCCGGCAGCAAAGAGAAGGTGGGCGCGAGGGGTGTGCTTCAGGCAGCTTAGGACCCGCGACTGTCTCGTCTACCACGGAGGGGAATAAGGTTTGCCCAGGGTCGCCCAGTTTCAAAGCCGAGCTCACGTAGTTATCCTCAGTGGTTTCTGATTACCTCAAGGAAACACACGGGAGGAACAGGGCCCTTCCATGGAGGCCCTTTCGGGCACAGGGACCTCTGCGTGGGATCTACTGGGTAAGTATGGCAGTACCTTAGATAGGCCTCAGTGACCAAGGCTGTCGTCTGGCTCATGCCTTAGCTGTGTTAAGTGTGGAAAACGTGCTGGTCCTCAGGCTGGGCCCACGGCCTAGCTTTCGCTTCTGTGAGAGTGCTGCCCCGAGTCTCCTCCTGGAGCCAGTCGTCAGCACGGTGCCTTTTGGCACTGCCGTTCTCTTTCAGTCAAGGAGGCCGTGCGACTGGCACAGGGAGTCTGCGCAGCACGGCCTTCGCGAGGCTCTTTGACGACTGGGGCACTCAAGGCAGGCAAGCCAGAGAGCAGTACGTTGCCCTTGCTATGAACGTGAAGAGCTTTCTCCAGGGCCCTGTGGAGGCTAAGGTTCCTCAGAAGCCGGGAGCCGCCGTTGCGGCACGGAGAGAAGTCATCCTGCGACCTTGGCGAACGAGCTCCTATCCTGTGTGCCCCCAGGAGCGTCGCAGAGTTAAGGCACTCCGTGGTGGAGTATGGCCTCATGGAAGCCACTGCACACCCAACTCCCCCGACGTGAAACACTGGAACTTACCTTGAGGCCTGAGGTCACCTTTCGTTCGGCCGGAGCGGAACATGTGGTGCCGTGGGAGGAGTTCCTAGAAAGGGATGGCCAGCACGGTTTTCGCTTTGAGAGAACACGCAGCCTCGGCCCACAACGACAATCCTGCCGTGCAGAGACGTCGGGCCGCTAGTGCTGTTCAGGCAGCTTTGAAGCCAAGCGCAAGGCGCCTCCAAACGGGGGGAAAGCGTACTCTCCCCTCCGCGTCCCACGTTCAAGCTGAATGACGCAGCATGTTTCTCGGAAGGCTCTGCCGAGCTATCTAGTACAAGGGAGAGAGTGCCTGCCTCTGCTGAGAAAGGTTTTGACGTGGGGATTGCCGGACATGAGGAAGAGCGTTCCCCAGGCCGTGCAAAGTTTAGGCTTTGGTGACTCTGGATGGTCCCAAGGGTCCAGACTTGTCCCTGGGAAAGCTGTCCTCTTTTTCTTTCTCCGGCTGGAAGCAAACAGCTGGCAACCGACTGCCGTACGCAGACGTCCTGGGGGAGCCCCCCGGTTTCATTTGGGACGCACGTGGGTGTCTCACAGAAGAGCCCAAATTCCTAATTGGGGGCACACCAGCGTGGAATGTAAGGCTGTTTAGAACTGCGTACCCTGAGGCCGTTGGGAGGCCGTACGAACGAGAGCTTTCGAGCGAACAGGGCCGCGCTTCGCCATCATCGTTGCCCGTTCACGGAGCTTAATGAAACGAATGCATGCACTTCCTGTGGCTCAAACGCAACAGAGGACTTGGAAGGCATACAGTGCCCTTTGACAGCTGTTACAACGAACGTGAGTGCACAGTGTCTCGTGAAATAAATCCCTAGCACCGTTGAAGCATCCCGTTAACGCATGCTTCTTCGCTCCTATGGCACTCCGAGGTGTTACTGACGGGGGAAATCTGGACTTTTACTTGAGGCCGGGGGGGGGGGGGGTGGGGGGCTCACAATTCTTTGGTCGGCGAGCTCCAGAGTGCTCTTGCTGAAGCTCCCAGCAAGGACCTGAGAGCAGCAGGCCTCACACGAGTACACTCAGACGGCTTCCGTCACGAGTCAACTCAGGCCTCTTATGTGAGGCCTTCCGGCAGCAAAGAGAAGGTGGGCGCGAGGGGTGTGCTTCAGGCAGCTTAGGACCCGCGACTGTCTCGTCTACCACGGAGGGGAATAAGGTTTGCCCAGGGTCGCCCAGTTTCAAAGCCGAGCTCACGTAGTTATCCTCAGTGGTTTCTGATTACCTCAAGGAAACACACGGGAGGAACAGGGCCCTTCCATGGAGGCCCTTTCGGGCACAGGGACCTCTGCGTGGGATCTACTGGGTAAGTATGGCAGTACCTTAGATAGGCCTCAGTGACCAAGGCTGTCGTCTGGCTCATGCCTTAGCTGTGTTAAGTGTGGAAAACGTGCTGGTCCTCAGGCTGGGCCCACGGCCTAGCTTTCGCTTCTGTGAGAGTGCTGCCCCGAGTCTCCTCCTGGAGCCAGTCGTCAGCACGGTGCCTTTTGGCACTGCCGTTCTCTTTCAGTCAAGGAGGCCGTGCGACTGGCACAGGGAGTCTGCGCAGCACGGCCTTCGCGAGGCTCTTTGACGACTGGGGCACTCAAGGCAGGCAAGCCAGAGAGCAGTACGTTGCCCTTGCTATGAACGTGAAGAGCTTTCTCCAGGGCCCTGTGGAGGCTAAGGTTCCTCAGAAGCCGGGAGCCGCCGTTGCGGCACGGAGAGAAGTCATCCTGCGACCTTGGCGAACGAGCTCCTATCCTGTGTGCCCCCAGGAGCGTCGCAGAGTTAAGGCACTCCGTGGTGGAGTATGGCCTCATGGAAGCCACTGCACACCCAACTCCCCCGACGTGAAACACTGGAACTTACCTTGAGGCCTGAGGTCACCTTTCGTTCGGCCGGAGCGGAACATGTGGTGCCGTGGGAGGAGTTCCTAGAAAGGGATGGCCAGCACGGTTTTCGCTTTGAGAGAACACGCAGCCTCGGCCCACAACGACAATCCTGCCGTGCAGAGACGTCGGGCCGCTAGTGCTGTTCAGGCAGCTTTGAAGCCAAGCGCAAGGCGCCTCCAAACGGGGGGAAAGCGTACTCTCCCCTCCGCGTCCCACGTTCAAGCTGAATGACGCAGCATGTTTCTCGGAAGGCTCTGCCGAGCTATCTAGTACAAGGGAGAGAGTGCCTGCCTCTGCTGAGAAAGGTTTTGACGTGGGGATTGCCGGACATGAGGAAGAGCGTTCCCCAGGCCGTGCAAAGTTTAGGCTTTGGTGACTCTGGATGGTCCCAAGGGTCCAGACTTGTCCCTGGGAAAGCTGTCCTCTTTTTCTTTCTCCGGCTGGAAGCAAACAGCTGGCAACCGACTGCCGTACGCAGACGTCCTGGGGGAGCCCCCCGGTTTCATTTGGGACGCACGTGGGTGTCTCACAGAAGAGCCCAAATTCCTAATTGGGGGCACACCAGCGTGGAATGTAAGGCTGTTTAGAACTGCGTACCCTGAGGCCGTTGGGAGGCCGTACGAACGAGAGCTTTCGAGCGAACAGGGCCGCGCTTCGCCATCATCGTTGCCCGTTCACGGAGCTTAATGAAACGAATGCATGCACTTCCTGTGGCTCAAACGCAACAGAGGACTTGGAAGGCATACAGTGCCCTTTGACAGCTGTTACAACGAACGTGAGTGCACAGTGTCTCGTGAAATAAATCCCTAGCACCGTTGAAGCATCCCGTTAACGCATGCTTCTTCGCTCCTATGGCACTCCGAGGTGTTACTGACGGGGGAAATCTGGACTTTTACTTGAGGCCGGGGGGGGGGGGGTGGGGGGCTCACAATTCTTTGGTCGGCGAGCTCCAGAGTGCTCTTGCTGAAGCTCCCAGCAAGGACCTGAGAGCAGCAGGCCTCACACGAGTACACTCAGACGGCTTCCGTCACGAGTCAACTCAGGCCTCTTATGTGAGGCCTTCCGGCAGCAAAGAGAAGGTGGGCGCGAGGGGTGTGCTTCAGGCAGCTTAGGACCCGCGACTGTCTCGTCTACCACGGAGGGGAATAAGGTTTGCCCAGGGTCGCCCAGTTTCAAAGCCGAGCTCACGTAGTTATCCTCAGTGGTTTCTGATTACCTCAAGGAAACACACGGGAGGAACAGGGCCCTTCCATGGAGGCCCTTTCGGGCACAGGGACCTCTGCGTGGGATCTACTGGGTAAGTATGGCAGTACCTTAGATAGGCCTCAGTGACCAAGGCTGTCGTCTGGCTCATGCCTTAGCTGTGTTAAGTGTGGAAAACGTGCTGGTCCTCAGGCTGGGCCCACGGCCTAGGTTTCGCTTCTGTGAGAGTGCTGCCCCGAGTCTCCTCCTGGAGCCAGTCGTCAGCACGGTGCCTTTTGGCACTGCCGTTCTCTTTCAGTCAAGGAGGCCGTGCGACTGGCACAGGGAGTCTGCGCAGCACGGCCTTCGCGAGGCTCTTTGACGACTGGGGCACTCAAGGCAGGCAAGCCAGAGAGCAGTACGTTGCCCTTGCTATGAACGTGAAGAGCTTTCTCCAGGGCCCTGTGGAGGCTAAGGTTCCTCAGAAGCCGGGAGCCGCCGTTGCGGCACGGAGAGAAGTCATCCTGCGACCTTGGCGAACGAGCTCCTATCCTGTGTGCCCCCAGGAGCGTCGCAGAGTTAAGGCACTCCGTGGTGGAGTATGGCCTCATGGAAGCCACTGCACACCCAACTCCCCCGACGTGAAACACTGGAACTTACCTTGAGGCCTGAGGTCACCTTTCGTTCGGCCGGAGCGGAACATGTGGTGCCGTGGGAGGAGTTCCTAGAAAGGGATGGCCAGCACGGTTTTCGCTTTGAGAGAACACGCAGCCTCGGCCCACAACGACAATCCTGCCGTGCAGAGACGTCGGGCCGCTAGTGCTGTTCAGGCAGCTTTGAAGCCAAGCGCAAGGCGCCTCCAAACGGGGGGAAAGCGTACTCTCCCCTCCGCGTCCCACGTTCAAGCTGAATGACGCAGCATGTTTCTCGGAAGGCTCTGCCGAGCTATCTAGTACAAGGGAGAGAGTGCCTGCCTCTGCTGAGAAAGGTTTTGACGTGGGGATTGCCGGACATGAGGAAGAGCGTTCCCCAGGCCGTGCAAAGTTTAGGCTTTGGTGACTCTGGATGGTCCCAAGGGTCCAGACTTGTCCCTGGGAAAGCTGTCCTCTTTTTCTTTCTCCGGCTGGAAGCAAACAGCTGGCAACCGACTGCCGTACGCAGACGTCCTGGGGGAGCCCCCCGGTTTCATTTGGGACGCACGTGGGTGTCTCACAGAAGAGCCCAAATTCCTAATTGGGGGCACACCAGCGTGGAATGTAAGGCTGTTTAGAACTGCGTACCCTGAGGCCGTTGGGAGGCCGTACGAACGAGAGCTTTCGAGCGAACAGGGCCGCGCTTCGCCATCATCGTTGCCCGTTCACGGAGCTTAATGAAACGAATGCATGCACTTCCTGTGGCTCAAACGCAACAGAGGACTTGGAAGGCATACAGTGCCCTTTGACAGCTGTTACAACGAACGTGAGTGCACAGTGTCTCGTGAAATAAATCCCTAGCACCGTTGAAGCATCCCGTTAACGCATGCTTCTTCGCTCCTATGGCACTCCGAGGTGTTACTGACGGGGGAAATCTGGACTTTTACTTGAGGCCGGGGGGGGGGGGGGTGGGGGGCTCACAATTCTTTGGTCGGCGAGCTCCAGAGTGCTCTTGCTGAAGCTCCCAGCAAGGACCTGAGAGCAGCAGGCCTCACACGAGTACACTCAGACGGCTTCCGTCACGAGTCAACTCAGGCCTCTTATGTGAGGCCTTCCGGCAGCAAAGAGAAGGTGGGCGCGAGGGGTGTGCTTCAGGCAGCTTAGGACCCGCGACTGTCTCGTCTACCACGGAGGGGAATAAGGTTTGCCCAGGGTCGCCCAGTTTCAAAGCCGAGCTCACGTAGTTATCCTCAGTGGTTTCTGATTACCTCAAGGAAACACACGGGAGGAACAGGGCCCTTCCATGGAGGCCCTTTCGGGCACAGGGACCTCTGCGTGGGATCTACTGGGTAAGTATGGCAGTACCTTAGATAGGCCTCAGTGACCAAGGCTGTCGTCTGGCTCATGCCTTAGCTGTGTTAAGTGTGGAAAACGTGCTGGTCCTCAGGCTGGGCCCACGGCCTAGCTTTCGCTTCTGTGAGAGTGCTGCCCCGAGTCTCCTCCTGGAGCCAGTCGTCAGCACGGTGCCTTTTGGCACTGCCGTTCTCTTTCAGTCAAGGAGGCCGTGCGACTGGCACAGGGAGTCTGCGCAGCACGGCCTTCGCGAGGCTCTTTGACGACTGGGGCACTCAAGGCAGGCAAGCCAGAGAGCAGTACGTTGCCCTTGCTATGAACGTGAAGAGCTTTCTCCAGGGCCCTGTGGAGGCTAAGGTTCCTCAGAAGCCGGGAGCCGCCGTTGCGGCACGGAGAGAAGTCATCCTGCGACCTTGGCGAACGAGCTCCTATCCTGTGTGCCCCCAGGAGCGTCGCAGAGTTAAGGCACTCCGTGGTGGAGTATGGCCTCATGGAAGCCACTGCACACCCAACTCCCCCGACGTGAAACACTGGAACTTACCTTGAGGCCTGAGGTCACCTTTCGTTCGGCCGGAGCGGAACATGTGGTGCCGTGGGAGGAGTTCCTAGAAAGGGATGGCCAGCACGGTTTTCGCTTTGAGAGAACACGCAGCCTCGGCCCACAACGACAATCCTGCCGTGCAGAGACGTCGGGCCGCTAGTGCTGTTCAGGCAGCTTTGAAGCCAAGCGCAAGGCGCCTCCAAACGGGGGGAAAGCGTACTCTCCCCTCCGCGTCCCACGTTCAAGCTGAATGACGCAGCATGTTTCTCGGAAGGCTCTGCCGAGCTATCTAGTACAAGGGAGAGAGTGCCTGCCTCTGCTGAGAAAGGTTTTGACGTGGGGATTGCCGGACATGAGGAAGAGCGTTCCCCAGGCCGTGCAAAGTTTAGGCTTTGGTGACTCTGGATGGTCCCAAGGGTCCAGACTTGTCCCTGGGAAAGCTGTCCTCTTTTTCTTTCTCCGGCTGGAAGCAAACAGCTGGCAACCGACTGCCGTACGCAGACGTCCTGGGGGAGCCCCCCGGTTTCATTTGGGACGCACGTGGGTGTCTCACAGAAGAGCCCAAATTCCTAATTGGGGGCACACCAGCGTGGAATGTAAGGCTGTTTAGAACTGCGTACCCTGAGGCCGTTGGGAGGCCGTACGAACGAGAGCTTTCGAGCGAACAGGGCCGCGCTTCGCCATCATCGTTGCCCGTTCACGGAGCTTAATGAAACGAATGCATGCACTTCCTGTGGCTCAAACGCAACAGAGGACTTGGAAGGCATACAGTGCCCTTTGACAGCTGTTACAACGAACGTGAGTGCACAGTGTCTCGTGAAATAAATCCCTAGCACCGTTGAAGCATCCCGTTAACGCATGCTTCTTCGCTCCTATGGCACTCCGAGGTGTTACTGACGGGGGAAATCTGGACTTTTACTTGAGGCCGGGGGGGGGGGGGGTGGGGGGCTCACAATTCTTTGGTCGGCGAGCTCCAGAGTGCTCTTGCTGAAGCTCCCAGCAAGGACCTGAGAGCAGCAGGCCTCACACGAGTACACTCAGACGGCTTCCGTCACGAGTCAACTCAGGCCTCTTATGTGAGGCCTTCCGGCAGCAAAGAGAAGGTGGGCGCGAGGGGTGTGCTTCAGGCAGCTTAGGACCCGCGACTGTCTCGTCTACCACGGAGGGGAATAAGGTTTGCCCAGGGTCGCCCAGTTTCAAAGCCGAGCTCACGTAGTTATCCTCAGTGGTTTCTGATTACCTCAAGGAAACACACGGGAGGAACAGGGCCCTTCCATGGAGGCCCTTTCGGGCACAGGGACCTCTGCGTGGGATCTACTGGGTAAGTATGGCAGTACCTTAGATAGGCCTCAGTGACCAAGGCTGTCGTCTGGCTCATGCCTTAGCTGTGTTAAGTGTGGAAAACGTGCTGGTCCTCAGGCTGGGCCCACGGCCTAGCTTTCGCTTCTGTGAGAGTGCTGCCCCGAGTCTCCTCCTGGAGCCAGTCGTCAGCACGGTGCCTTTTGGCACTGCCGTTCTCTTTCAGTCAAGGAGGCCGTGCGACTGGCACAGGGAGTCTGCGCAGCACGGCCTTCGCGAGGCTCTTTGACGACTGGGGCACTCAAGGCAGGCAAGCCAGAGAGCAGTACGTTGCCCTTGCTATGAACGTGAAGAGCTTTCTCCAGGGCCCTGTGGAGGCTAAGGTTCCTCAGAAGCCGGGAGCCGCCGTTGCGGCACGGAGAGAAGTCATCCTGCGACCTTGGCGAACGAGCTCCTATCCTGTGTGCCCCCAGGAGCGTCGCAGAGTTAAGGCACTCCGTGGTGGAGTATGGCCTCATGGAAGCCACTGCACACCCAACTCCCCCGACGTGAAACACTGGAACTTACCTTGAGGCCTGAGGTCACCTTTCGTTCGGCCGGAGCGGAACATGTGGTGCCGTGGGAGGAGTTCCTAGAAAGGGATGGCCAGCACGGTTTTCGCTTTGAGAGAACACGCAGCCTCGGCCCACAACGACAATCCTGCCGTGCAGAGACGTCGGGCCGCTAGTGCTGTTCAGGCAGCTTTGAAGCCAAGCGCAAGGCGCCTCCAAACGGGGGGAAAGCGTACTCTCCCCTCCGCGTCCCACGTTCAAGCTGAATGACGCAGCATGTTTCTCGGAAGGCTCTGCCGAGCTATCTAGTACAAGGGAGAGAGTGCCTGCCTCTGCTGAGAAAGGTTTTGACGTGGGGATTGCCGGACATGAGGAAGAGCGTTCCCCAGGCCGTGCAAAGTTTAGGCTTTGGTGACTCTGGATGGTCCCAAGGGTCCAGACTTGTCCCTGGGAAAGCTGTCCTCTTTTTCTTTCTCCGGCTGGAAGCAAACAGCTGGCAACCGACTGCCGTACGCAGACGTCCTGGGGGAGCCCCCCGGTTTCATTTGGGACGCACGTGGGTGTCTCACAGAAGAGCCCAAATTCCTAATTGGGGGCACACCAGCGTGGAATGTAAGGCTGTTTAGAACTGCGTACCCTGAGGCCGTTGGGAGGCCGTACGAACGAGAGCTTTCGAGCGAACAGGGCCGCGCTTCGCCATCATCGTTGCCCGTTCACGGAGCTTAATGAAACGAATGCATGCACTTCCTGTGGCTCAAACGCAACAGAGGACTTGGAAGGCATACAGTGCCCTTTGACAGCTGTTACAACGAACGTGAGTGCACAGTGTCTCGTGAAATAAATCCCTAGCACCGTTGAAGCATCCCGTTAACGCATGCTTCTTCGCTCCTATGGCACTCCGAGGTGTTACTGACGGGGGAAATCTGGACTTTTACTTGAGGCCGGGGGGGGGGGGGGGGTGGGGGGCTCACAATTCTTTGGTCGGCGAGCTCCAGAGTGCTCTTGCTGAAGCTCCCAGCAAGGACCTGAGAGCAGCAGGCCTCACACGAGTACACTCAGACGGCTTCCGTCACGAGTCAACTCAGGCCTCTTATGTGAGGCCTTCCGGCAGCAAAGAGAAGGTGGGCGCGAGGGGTGTGCTTCAGGCAGCTTAGGACCCGCGACTGTCTCGTCTACCACGGAGGGGAATAAGGTTTGCCCAGGGTCGCCCAGTTTCAAAGCCGAGCTCACGTAGTTATCCTCAGTGGTTTCTGATTACCTCAAGGAAACACACGGGAGGAACAGGGCCCTTCCATGGAGGCCCTTTCGGGCACAGGGACCTCTGCGTGGGATCTACTGGGTAAGTATGGCAGTACCTTAGATAGGCCTCAGTGACCAAGGCTGTCGTCTGGCTCATGCCTTAGCTGTGTTAAGTGTGGAAAACGTGCTGGTCCTCAGGCTGGGCCCACGGCCTAGCTTTCGCTTCTGTGAGAGTGCTGCCCCGAGTCTCCTCCTGGAGCCAGTCGTCAGCACGGTGCCTTTTGGCACTGCCGTTCTCTTTCAGTCAAGGAGGCCGTGCGACTGGCACAGGGAGTCTGCGCAGCACGGCCTTCGCGAGGCTCTTTGACGACTGGGGCACTCAAGGCAGGCAAGCCAGAGAGCAGTACGTTGCCCTTGCTATGAACGTGAAGAGCTTTCTCCAGGGCCCTGTGGAGGCTAAGGTTCCTCAGAAGCCGGGAGCCGCCGTTGCGGCACGGAGAGAAGTCATCCTGCGACCTTGGCGAACGAGCTCCTATCCTGTGTGCCCCCAGGAGCGTCGCAGAGTTAAGGCACTCCGTGGTGGAGTATGGCCTCATGGAAGCCACTGCACACCCAACTCCCCCGACGTGAAACACTGGAACTTACCTTGAGGCCTGAGGTCACCTTTCGTTCGGCCGGAGCGGAACATGTGGTGCCGTGGGAGGAGTTCCTAGAAAGGGATGGCCAGCACGGTTTTCGCTTTGAGAGAACACGCAGCCTCGGCCCACAACGACAATCCTGCCGTGCAGAGACGTCGGGCCGCTAGTGCTGTTCAGGCAGCTTTGAAGCCAAGCGCAAGGCGCCTCCAAACGGGGGGAAAGCGTACTCTCCCCTCCGCGTCCCACGTTCAAGCTGAATGACGCAGCATGTTTCTCGGAAGGCTCTGCCGAGCTATCTAGTACAAGGGAGAGAGTGCCTGCCTCTGCTGAGAAAGGTTTTGACGTGGGGATTGCCGGACATGAGGAAGAGCGTTCCCCAGGCCGTGCAAAGTTTAGGCTTTGGTGACTCTGGATGGTCCCAAGGGTCCAGACTTGTCCCTGGGAAAGCTGTCCTCTTTTTCTTTCTCCGGCTGGAAGCAAACAGCTGGCAACCGACTGCCGTACGCAGACGTCCTGGGGGAGCCCCCCGGTTTCATTTGGGACGCACGTGGGTGTCTCACAGAAGAGCCCAAATTCCTAATTGGGGGCACACCAGCGTGGAATGTAAGGCTGTTTAGAACTGCGTACCCTGAGGCCGTTGGGAGGCCGTACGAACGAGAGCTTTCGAGCGAACAGGGCCGCGCTTCGCCATCATCGTTGCCCGTTCACGGAGCTTAATGAAACGAATGCATGCACTTCCTGTGGCTCAAACGCAACAGAGGACTTGGAAGGCATACAGTGCCCTTTGACAGCTGTTACAACGAACGTGAGTGCACAGTGTCTCGTGAAATAAATCCCTAGCACCGTTGAAGCATCCCGTTAACGCATGCTTCTTCGCTCCTATGGCACTCCGAGGTGTTACTGACGGGGGAAATCTGGACTTTTACTTGAGGCCGGGGGGGGGGGTGGGGGGCTCACAATTCTTTGGTCGGCGAGCTCCAGAGTGCTCTTGCTGAAGCTCCCAGCAAGGACCTGAGAGCAGCAGGCCTCACACGAGTACACTCAGACGGCTTCCGTCACGAGTCAACTCAGGCCTCTTATGTGAGGCCTTCCGGCAGCAAAGAGAAGGTGGGCGCGAGGGGTGTGCTTCAGGCAGCTTAGGACCCGCGACTGTCTCGTCTACCACGGAGGGGAATAAGGTTTGCCCAGGGTCGCCCAGTTTCAAAGCCGAGCTCACGTAGTTATCCTCAGTGGTTTCTGATTACCTCAAGGAAACACACGGGAGGAACAGGGCCCTTCCATGGAGGCCCTTTCGGGCACAGGGACCTCTGCGTGGGATCTACTGGGTAAGTATGGCAGTACCTTAGATAGGCCTCAGTGACCAAGGCTGTCGTCTGGCTCATGCCTTAGCTGTGTTAAGTGTGGAAAACGTGCTGGTCCTCAGGCTGGGCCCACGGCCTAGCTTTCGCTTCTGTGAGAGTGCTGCCCCGAGTCTCCTCCTGGAGCCAGTCGTCAGCACGGTGCCTTTTGGCACTGCCGTTCTCTTTCAGTCAAGGAGGCCGTGCGACTGGCACAGGGAGTCTGCGCAGCACGGCCTTCGCGAGGCTCTTTGACGACTGGGGCACTCAAGGCAGGCAAGCCAGAGAGCAGTACGTTGCCCTTGCTATGAACGTGAAGAGCTTTCTCCAGGGCCCTGTGGAGGCTAAGGTTCCTCAGAAGCCGGGAGCCGCCGTTGCGGCACGGAGAGAAGTCATCCTGCGACCTTGGCGAACGAGCTCCTATCCTGTGTGCCCCCAGGAGCGTCGCAGAGTTAAGGCACTCCGTGGTGGAGTATGGCCTCATGGAAGCCACTGCACACCCAACTCCCCCGACGTGAAACACTGGAACTTACCTTGAGGCCTGAGGTCACCTTTCGTTCGGCCGGAGCGGAACATGTGGTGCCGTGGGAGGAGTTCCTAGAAAGGGATGGCCAGCACGGTTTTCGCTTTGAGAGAACACGCAGCCTCGGCCCACAACGACAATCCTGCCGTGCAGAGACGTCGGGCCGCTAGTGCTGTTCAGGCAGCTTTGAAGCCAAGCGCAAGGCGCCTCCAAACGGGGGGAAAGCGTACTCTCCCCTCCGCGTCCCACGTTCAAGCTGAATGACGCAGCATGTTTCTCGGAAGGCTCTGCCGAGCTATCTAGTACAAGGGAGAGAGTGCCTGCCTCTGCTGAGAAAGGTTTTGACGTGGGGATTGCCGGACATGAGGAAGAGCGTTCCCCAGGCCGTGCAAAGTTTAGGCTTTGGTGACTCTGGATGGTCCCAAGGGTCCAGACTTGTCCCTGGGAAAGCTGTCCTCTTTTTCTTTCTCCGGCTGGAAGCAAACAGCTGGCAACCGACTGCCGTACGCAGACGTCCTGGGGGAGCCCCCCGGTTTCATTTGGGACGCACGTGGGTGTCTCACAGAAGAGCCCAAATTCCTAATTGGGGGCACACCAGCGTGGAATGTAAGGCTGTTTAGAACTGCGTACCCTGAGGCCGTTGGGAGGCCGTACGAACGAGAGCTTTCGAGCGAACAGGGCCGCGCTTCGCCATCATCGTTGCCCGTTCACGGAGCTTAATGAAACGAATGCATGCACTTCCTGTGGCTCAAACGCAACAGAGGACTTGGAAGGCATACAGTGCCCTTTGACAGCTGTTACAACGAACGTGAGTGCACAGTGTCTCGTGAAATAAATCCCTAGCACCGTTGAAGCATCCCGTTAACGCATGCTTCTTCGCTCCTATGGCACTCCGAGGTGTTACTGACGGGGGAAATCTGGACTTTTACTTGAGGCCGGGGGGGGTGGGGTGGGGGGCTCACAATTCTTTGGTCGGCGAGCTCCAGAGTGCTCTTGCTGAAGCTCCCAGCAAGGACCTGAGAGCAGCAGGCCTCACACGAGTACACTCAGACGGCTTCCGTCACGAGTCAACTCAGGCCTCTTATGTGAGGCCTTCCGGCAGCAAAGAGAAGGTGGGCGCGAGGGGTGTGCTTCAGGCAGCTTAGGACCCGCGACTGTCTCGTCTACCACGGAGGGGAATAAGGTTTGCCCAGGGTCGCCCAGTTTCAAAGCCGAGCTCACGTAGTTATCCTCAGTGGTTTCTGATTACCTCAAGGAAACACACGGGAGGAACAGGGCCCTTCCATGGAGGCCCTTTCGGGCACAGGGACCTCTGCGTGGGATCTACTGGGTAAGTATGGCAGTACCTTAGATAGGCCTCAGTGACCAAGGCTGTCGTCTGGCTCATGCCTTAGCTGTGTTAAGTGTGGAAAACGTGCTGGTCCTCAGGCTGGGCCCACGGCCTAGCTTTCGCTTCTGTGAGAGTGCTGCCCCGAGTCTCCTCCTGGAGCCAGTCGTCAGCACGGTGCCTTTTGGCACTGCAGTTCTCTTTCAGTCAAGGAGGCCGTGCGACTGGCACAGGGAGTCTGCGCAGCACGGCCTTCGCGAGGCTCTTTGACGACTGGGGCACTCAAGGCAGGCAAGCCAGAGAGCAGTACGTTGCCCTTGCTATGAACGTGAAGAGCTTTCTCCAGGGCCCTGTGGAGGCTAAGGTTCCTCAGAAGCCGGGAGCCGCCGTTGCGGCACGGAGAGAAGTCATCCTGCGACCTTGGCGAACGAGCTCCTATCCTGTGTGCCCCCAGGAGCGTCGCAGAGTTAAGGCACTCCGTGGTGGAGTATGGCCTCATGGAAGCCACTGCACACCCAACTCCCCCGACGTGAAACACTGGAACTTACCTTGAGGCCTGAGGTCACCTTTCGTTCGGCCGGAGCGGAACATGTGGTGCCGTGGGAGGAGTTCCTAGAAAGGGATGGCCAGCACGGTTTTCGCTTTGAGAGAACACGCAGCCTCGGCCCACAACGACAATCCTGCCGTGCAGAGACGTCGGGCCGCTAGTGCTGTTCAGGCAGCTTTGAAGCCAAGCGCAAGGCGCCTCCAAACGGGGGGAAAGCGTACTCTCCCCTCCGCGTCCCACGTTCAAGCTGAATGACGCAGCATGTTTCTCGGAAGGCTCTGCCGAGCTATCTAGTACAAGGGAGAGAGTGCCTGCCTCTGCTGAGAAAGGTTTTGACGTGGGGATTGCCGGACATGAGGAAGAGCGTTCCCCAGGCCGTGCAAAGTTTAGGCTTTGGTGACTCTGGATGGTCCCAAGGGTCCAGACTTGTCCCTGGGAAAGCTGTCCTCTTTTTCTTTCTCCGGCTGGAAGCAAACAGCTGGCAACCGACTGCCGTACGCAGACGTCCTGGGGGAGCCCCCCGGTTTCATTTGGGACGCACGTGGGTGTCTCACAGAAGAGCCCAAATTCCTAATTGGGGGCACACCAGCGTGGAATGTAAGGCTGTTTAGAACTGCGTACCCTGAGGCCGTTGGGAGGCCGTACGAACGAGAGCTTTCGAGCGAACAGGGCCGCGCTTCGCCATCATCGTTGCCCGTTCACGGAGCTTAATGAAACGAATGCATGCACTTCCTGTGGCTCAAACGCAACAGAGGACTTGGAAGGCATACAGTGCCCTTTGACAGCTGTTACAACGAACGTGAGTGCACAGTGTCTCGTGAAATAAATCCCTAGCACCGTTGAAGCATCCCGTTAACGCATGCTTCTTCGCTCCTATGGCACTCCGAGGTGTTACTGACGGGGGAAATCTGGACTTTTACTTGAGGCCGGGGGGGGGGGGTGGGGGGCTCACAATTCTTTGGTCGGCGAGCTCCAGAGTGCTCTTGCTGAAGCTCCCAGCAAGGACCTGAGAGCAGCAGGCCTCACACGAGTACACTCAGACGGCTTCCGTCACGAGTCAACTCAGGCCTCTTATGTGAGGCCTTCCGGCAGCAAAGAGAAGGTGGGCGCGAGGGGTGTGCTTCAGGCAGCTTAGGACCCGCGACTGTCTCGTCTACCACGGAGGGGAATAAGGTTTGCCCAGGGTCGCCCAGTTTCAAAGCCGAGCTCACGTAGTTATCCTCAGTGGTTTCTGATTACCTCAAGGAAACACACGGGAGGAACAGGGCCCTTCCATGGAGGCCCTTTCGGGCACAGGGACCTCTGCGTGGGATCTACTGGGTAAGTATGGCAGTACCTTAGATAGGCCTCAGTGACCAAGGCTGTCGTCTGGCTCATGCCTTAGCTGTGTTAAGTGTGGAAAACGTGCTGGTCCTCAGGCTGGGCCCACGGCCTAGCTTTCGCTTCTGTGAGAGTGCTGCCCCGAGTCTCCTCCTGGAGCCAGTCGTCAGCACGGTGCCTTTTGGCACTGCAGTTCTCTTTCAGTCAAGGAGGCCGTGCGACTGGCACAGGGAGTCTGCGCAGCACGGCCTTCGCGAGGCTCTTTGACGACTGGGGCACTCAAGGCAGGCAAGCCAGAGAGCAGTACGTTGCCCTTGCTATGAACGTGAAGAGCTTTCTCCAGGGCCCTGTGGAGGCTAAGGTTCCTCAGAAGCCGGGAGCCGCCGTTGCGGCACGGAGAGAAGTCATCCTGCGACCTTGGCGAACGAGCTCCTATCCTGTGTGCCCCCAGGAGCGTCGCAGAGTTAAGGCACTCCGTGGTGGAGTATGGCCTCATGGAAGCCACTGCACACCCAACTCCCCCGACGTGAAACACTGGAACTTACCTTGAGGCCTGAGGTCACCTTTCGTTCGGCCGGAGCGGAACATGTGGTGCCGTGGGAGGAGTTCCTAGAAAGGGATGGCCAGCACGGTTTTCGCTTTGAGAGAACACGCAGCCTCGGCCCACAACGACAATCCTGCCGTGCAGAGACGTCGGGCCGCTAGTGCTGTTCAGGCAGCTTTGAAGCCAAGCGCAAGGCGCCTCCAAACGGGGGGAAAGCGTACTCTCCCCTCCGCGTCCCACGTTCAAGCTGAATGACGCAGCATGTTTCTCGGAAGGCTCTGCCGAGCTATCTAGTACAAGGGAGAGAGTGCCTGCCTCTGCTGAGAAAGGTTTTGACGTGGGGATTGCCGGACATGAGGAAGAGCGTTCCCCAGGCCGTGCAAAGTTTAGGCTTTGGTGACTCTGGATGGTCCCAAGGGTCCAGACTTGTCCCTGGGAAAGCTGTCCTCTTTTTCTTTCTCCGGCTGGAAGCAAACAGCTGGCAACCGACTGCCGTACGCAGACGTCCTGGGGGAGCCCCCCGGTTTCATTTGGGACGCACGTGGGTGTCTCACAGAAGAGCCCAAATTCCTAATTGGGGGCACACCAGCGTGGAATGTAAGGCTGTTTAGAACTGCGTACCCTGAGGCCGTTGGGAGGCCGTACGAACGAGAGCTTTCGAGCGAACAGGGCCGCGCTTCGCCATCATCGTTGCCCGTTCACGGAGCTTAATGAAACGAATGCATGCACTTCCTGTGGCTCAAACGCAACAGAGGACTTGGAAGGCATACAGTGCCCTTTGACAGCTGTTACAACGAACGTGAGTGCACAGTGTCTCGTGAAATAAATCCCTAGCACCGTTGAAGCATCCCGTTAACGCATGCTTCTTCGCTCCTATGGCACTCCGAGGTGTTACTGACGGGGGAAATCTGGACTTTTACTTGAGGCCGGGGGGGGGGGGGTGGGGGGCTCACAATTCTTTGGTCGGCGAGCTCCAGAGTGCTCTTGCTGAAGCTCCCAGCAAGGACCTGAGAGCAGCAGGCCTCACACGAGTACACTCAGACGGCTTCCGTCACGAGTCAACTCAGGCCTCTTATGTGAGGCCTTCCGGCAGCAAAGAGAAGGTGGGCGCGAGGGGTGTGCTTCAGGCAGCTTAGGACCCGCGACTGTCTCGTCTACCACGGAGGGGAATAAGGTTTGCCCAGGGTCGCCCAGTTTCAAAGCCGAGCTCACGTAGTTATCCTCAGTGGTTTCTGATTACCTCAAGGAAACACACGGGAGGAACAGGGCCCTTCCATGGAGGCCCTTTCGGGCACAGGGACCTCTGCGTGGGATCTACTGGGTAAGTATGGCAGTACCTTAGATAGGCCTCAGTGACCAAGGCTGTCGTCTGGCTCATGCCTTAGCTGTGTTAAGTGTGGAAAACGTGCTGGTCCTCAGGCTGGGCCCACGGCCTAGCTTTCGCTTCTGTGAGAGTGCTGCCCCGAGTCTCCTCCTGGAGCCAGTCGTCAGCACGGTGCCTTTTGGCACTGCAGTTCTCTTTCAGTCAAGGAGGCCGTGCGACTGGCACAGGGAGTCTGCGCAGCACGGCCTTCGCGAGGCTCTTTGACGACTGGGGCACTCAAGGCAGGCAAGCCAGAGAGCAGTACGTTGCCCTTGCTATGAACGTGAAGAGCTTTCTCCAGGGCCCTGTGGAGGCTAAGGTTCCTCAGAAGCCGGGAGCCGCCGTTGCGGCACGGAGAGAAGTCATCCTGCGACCTTGGCGAACGAGCTCCTATCCTGTGTGCCCCCAGGAGCGTCGCAGAGTTAAGGCACTCCGTGGTGGAGTATGGCCTCATGGAAGCCACTGCACACCCAACTCCCCCGACGTGAAACACTGGAACTTACCTTGAGGCCTGAGGTCACCTTTCGTTCGGCCGGAGCGGAACATGTGGTGCCGTGGGAGGAGTTCCTAGAAAGGGATGGCCAGCACGGTTTTCGCTTTGAGAGAACACGCAGCCTCGGCCCACAACGACAATCCTGCCGTGCAGAGACGTCGGGCCGCTAGTGCTGTTCAGGCAGCTTTGAAGCCAAGCGCAAGGCGCCTCCAAACGGGGGGAAAGCGTACTCTCCCCTCCGCGTCCCACGTTCAAGCTGAATGACGCAGCATGTTTCTCGGAAGGCTCTGCCGAGCTATCTAGTACAAGGGAGAGAGTGCCTGCCTCTGCTGAGAAAGGTTTTGACGTGGGGATTGCCGGACATGAGGAAGAGCGTTCCCCAGGCCGTGCAAAGTTTAGGCTTTGGTGACTCTGGATGGTCCCAAGGGTCCAGACTTGTCCCTGGGAAAGCTGTCCTCTTTTTCTTTCTCCGGCTGGAAGCAAACAGCTGGCAACCGACTGCCGTACGCAGACGTCCTGGGGGAGCCCCCCGGTTTCATTTGGGACGCACGTGGGTGTCTCACAGAAGAGCCCAAATTCCTAATTGGGGGCACACCAGCGTGGAATGTAAGGCTGTTTAGAACTGCGTACCCTGAGGCCGTTGGGAGGCCGTACGAACGAGAGCTTTCGAGCGAACAGGGCAGCGCTTCGCCATCATCGTTGCCCGTTCACGGAGCTTAATGAAACGAATGCATGCACTTCCTGTGGCTCAAACGCAACAGAGGACTTGGAAGGCATACAGTGCCCTTTGACAGCTGTTACAACGAACGTGAGTGCACAGTGTCTCGTGAAATAAATCCCTAGCACCGTTGAAGCATCCCGTTAACGCATGCTTCTTCGCTCCTATGGCACTCCGAGGTGTTACTGACGGGGGAAATCTGGACTTTTACTTGAGGCCGGGGGGGGGGGGTGGGGGGCTCACAATTCTTTGGTCGGCGAGCTCCAGAGTGCTCTTGCTGAAGCTCCCAGCAAGGACCTGAGAGCAGCAGGCCTCACACGAGTACACTCAGACGGCTTCCGTCACGAGTCAACTCAGGCCTCTTATGTGAGGCCTTCCGGCAGCAAAGAGAAGGTGGGCGCGAGGGGTGTGCTTCAGGCAGCTTAGGACCCGCGACTGTCTCGTCTACCACGGAGGGGAATAAGGTTTGCCCAGGGTCGCCCAGTTTCAAAGCCGAGCTCACGTAGTTATCCTCAGTGGTTTCTGATTACCTCAAGGAAACACACGGGAGGAACAGGGCCCTTCCATGGAGGCCCTTTCGGGCACAGGGACCTCTGCGTGGGATCTACTGGGTAAGTATGGCAGTACCTTAGATAGGCCTCAGTGACCAAGGCTGTCGTCTGGCTCATGCCTTAGCTGTGTTAAGTGTGGAAAACGTGCTGGTCCTCAGGCTGGGCCCACGGCCTAGCTTTCGCTTCTGTGAGAGTGCTGCCCCGAGTCTCCTCCTGGAGCCAGTCGTCAGCACGGTGCCTTTTGGCACTGCAGTTCTCTTTCAGTCAAGGAGGCCGTGCGACTGGCACAGGGAGTCTGCGCAGCACGGCCTTCGCGAGGCTCTTTGACGACTGGGGCACTCAAGGCAGGCAAGCCAGAGAGCAGTACGTTGCCCTTGCTATGAACGTGAAGAGCTTTCTCCAGGGCCCTGTGGAGGCTAAGGTTCCTCAGAAGCCGGGAGCCGCCGTTGCGGCACGGAGAGAAGTCATCCTGCGACCTTGGCGAACGAGCTCCTATCCTGTGTGCCCCCAGGAGCGTCGCAGAGTTAAGGCACTCCGTGGTGGAGTATGGCCTCATGGAAGCCACTGCACACCCAACTCCCCCGACGTGAAACACTGGAACTTACCTTGAGGCCTGAGGTCACCTTTCGTTCGGCCGGAGCGGAACATGTGGTGCCGTGGGAGGAGTTCCTAGAAAGGGATGGCCAGCACGGTTTTCGCTTTGAGAGAACACGCAGCCTCGGCCCACAACGACAATCCTGCCGTGCAGAGACGTCGGGCCGCTAGTGCTGTTCAGGCAGCTTTGAAGCCAAGCGCAAGGCGCCTCCAAACGGGGGGAAAGCGTACTCTCCCCTCCGCGTCCCACGTTCAAGCTGAATGACGCAGCATGTTTCTCGGAAGGCTCTGCCGAGCTATCTAGTACAAGGGAGAGAGTGCCTGCCTCTGCTGAGAAAGGTTTTGACGTGGGGATTGCCGGACATGAGGAAGAGCGTTCCCCAGGCCGTGCAAAGTTTAGGCTTTGGTGACTCTGGATGGTCCCAAGGGTCCAGACTTGTCCCTGGGAAAGCTGTCCTCTTTTTCTTTCTCCGGCTGGAAGCAAACAGCTGGCAACCGACTGCCGTACGCAGACGTCCTGGGGGAGCCCCCCGGTTTCATTTGGGACGCACGTGGGTGTCTCACAGAAGAGCCCAAATTCCTAATTGGGGGCACACCAGCGTGGAATGTAAGGCTGTTTAGAACTGCGTACCCTGAGGCCGTTGGGAGGCCGTACGAACGAGAGCTTTCGAGCGAACAGGGCCGCGCTTCGCCATCATCGTTGCCCGTTCACGGAGCTTAATGAAACGAATGCATGCACTTCCTGTGGCTCAAACGCAACAGAGGACTTGGAAGGCATACAGTGCCCTTTGACAGCTGTTACAACGAACGTGAGTGCACAGTGTCTCGTGAAATAAATCCCTAGCACCGTTGAAGCATCCCGTTAACGCATGCTTCTTCGCTCCTATGGCACTCCGAGGTGTTACTGACGGGGGAAATCTGGACTTTTACTTGAGGCCGGGGGGGGGGGGTGGGGGGCTCACAATTCTTTGGTCGGCGAGCTCCAGAGTGCTCTTGCTGAAGCTCCCAGCAAGGACCTGAGAGCAGCAGGCCTCACACGAGTACACTCAGACGGCTTCCGTCACGAGTCAACTCAGGCCTCTTATGTGAGGCCTTCCGGCAGCAAAGAGAAGGTGGGCGCGAGGGGTGTGCTTCAGGCAGCTTAGGACCCGCGACTGTCTCGTCTACCACGGAGGGGAATAAGGTTTGCCCAGGGTCGCCCAGTTTCAAAGCCGAGCTCACGTAGTTATCCTCAGTGGTTTCTGATTACCTCAAGGAAACACACGGGAGGAACAGGGCCCTTCCATGGAGGCCCTTTCGGGCACAGGGACCTCTGCGTGGGATCTACTGGGTAAGTATGGCAGTACCTTAGATAGGCCTCAGTGACCAAGGCTGTCGTCTGGCTCATGCCTTAGCTGTGTTAAGTGTGGAAAACGTGCTGGTCCTCAGGCTGGGCCCACGGCCTAGCTTTCGCTTCTGTGAGAGTGCTGCCCCGAGTCTCCTCCTGGAGCCAGTCGTCAGCACGGTGCCTTTTGGCACTGCAGTTCTCTTTCAGTCAAGGAGGCCGTGCGACTGGCACAGGGAGTCTGCGCAGCACGGCCTTCGCGAGGCTCTTTGACGACTGGGGCACTCAAGGCAGGCAAGCCAGAGAGCAGTACGTTGCCCTTGCTATGAACGTGAAGAGCTTTCTCCAGGGCCCTGTGGAGGCTAAGGTTCCTCAGAAGCCGGGAGCCGCCGTTGCGGCACGGAGAGAAGTCATCCTGCGACCTTGGCGAACGAGCTCCTATCCTGTGTGCCCCCAGGAGCGTCGCAGAGTTAAGGCACTCCGTGGTGGAGTATGGCCTCATGGAAGCCACTGCACACCCAACTCCCCCGACGTGAAACACTGGAACTTACCTTGAGGCCTGAGGTCACCTTTCGTTCGGCCGGAGCGGAACATGTGGTGCCGTGGGAGGAGTTCCTAGAAAGGGATGGCCAGCACGGTTTTCGCTTTGAGAGAACACGCAGCCTCGGCCCACAACGACAATCCTGCCGTGCAGAGACGTCGGGCCGCTAGTGCTGTTCAGGCAGCTTTGAAGCCAAGCGCAAGGCGCCTCCAAACGGGGGGAAAGCGTACTCTCCCCTCCGCGTCCCACGTTCAAGCTGAATGACGCAGCATGTTTCTCGGAAGGCTCTGCCGAGCTATCTAGTACAAGGGAGAGAGTGCCTGCCTCTGCTGAGAAAGGTTTTGACGTGGGGATTGCCGGACATGAGGAAGAGCATTCCCCAGGCCGTGCAAAGTTTAGGCTTTGGTGACTCTGGATGGTCCCAAGGGTCCAGACTTGTCCCTGGGAAAGCTGTCCTCTTTTTCTTTCTCCGGCTGGAAGCAAACAGCTGGCAACCGACTGCCGTACGCAGACGTCCTGGGGGAGCCCCCCGGTTTCATTTGGGACGCACGTGGGTGTCTCACAGAAGAGCCCAAATTCCTAATTGGGGGCACACCAGCGTGGAATGTAAGGCTGTTTAGAACTGCGTACCCTGAGGCCGTTGGGAGGCCGTACGAACGAGAGCTTTCGAGCGAACAGGGCCGCGCTTCGCCATCATCGTTGCCCGTTCACGGAGCTTAATGAAACGAATGCATGCACTTCCTGTGGCTCAAACGCAACAGAGGACTTGGAAGGCATACAGTGCCCTTTGACAGCTGTTACAACGAACGTGAGTGCACAGTGTCTCGTGAAATAAATCCCTAGCACCGTTGAAGCATCCCGTTAACGCATGCTTCTTCGCTCCTATGGCACTCCGAGGTGTTACTGACGGGGGAAATCTGGACTTTTACTTGAGGCCGGGGGGGGGGGGTGGGGGACTCACAATTCTTTGGTCGGCGAGCTCCAGAGTGCTCTTGCTGAAGCTCCCAGCAAGGACCTGAGAGCAGCAGGCCTCACACGAGTACACTCAGACGGCTTCCGTCACGAGTCAACTCAGGCCTCTTATGTGAGGCCTTCCGGCAGCAAAGAGAAGGTGGGCGCGAGGGGTGTGCTTCAGGCAGCTTAGGACCCGCGACTGTCTCGTCTACCACGGAGGGGAATAAGGTTTGCCCAGGGTCGCCCAGTTTCAAAGCCGAGCTCACGTAGTTATCCTCAGTGGTTTCTGATTACCTCAAGGAAACACACGGGAGGAACAGGGCCCTTCCATGGAGGCCCTTTCGGGCACAGGGACCTCTGCGTGGGATCTACTGGGTAAGTATGGCAGTACCTTAGATAGGCCTCAGTGACCAAGGCTGTCGTCTGGCTCATGCCTTAGCTGTGTTAAGTGTGGAAAACGTGCTGGTCCTCAGGCTGGGCCCACGGCCTAGCTTTCGCTTCTGTGAGAGTGCTGCCCCGAGTCTCCTCCTGGAGCCAGTCGTCAGCACGGTGCCTTTTGGCACTGCAGTTCTCTTTCAGTCAAGGAGGCCGTGCGACTGGCACAGGGAGTCTGCGCAGCACGGCCTTCGCGAGGCTCTTTGACGACTGGGGCACTCAAGGCAGGCAAGCCAGAGAGCAGTACGTTGCCCTTGCTATGAACGTGAAGAGCTTTCTCCAGGGCCCTGTGGAGGCTAAGGTTCCTCAGAAGCCGGGAGCCGCCGTTGCGGCACGGAGAGAAGTCATCCTGCGACCTTGGCGAACGAGCTCCTATCCTGTGTGCCCCCAGGAGCGTCGCAGAGTTAAGGCACTCCGTGGTGGAGTATGGCCTCATGGAAGCCACTGCACACCCAACTCCCCCGACGTGAAACACTGGAACTTACCTTGAGGCCTGAGGTCACCTTTCGTTCGGCCGGAGCGGAACATGTGGTGCCGTGGGAGGAGTTCCTAGAAAGGGATGGCCAGCACGGTTTTCGCTTTGAGAGAACACGCAGCCTCGGCCCACAACGACAATCCTGCCGTGCAGAGACGTCGGGCCGCTAGTGCTGTTCAGGCAGCTTTGAAGCCAAGCGCAAGGCGCCTCCAAACGGGGGGAAAGCGTACTCTCCCCTCCGCGTCCCACGTTCAAGCTGAATGACGCAGCATGTTTCTCGGAAGGCTCTGCCGAGCTATCTAGTACAAGGGAGAGAGTGCCTGCCTCTGCTGAGAAAGGTTTTGACGTGGGGATTGCCGGACATGAGGAAGAGCGTTCCCCAGGCCGTGCAAAGTTTAGGCTTTGGTGACTCTGGATGGTCCCAAGGGTCCAGACTTGTCCCTGGGAAAGCTGTCCTCTTTTTCTTTCTCCGGCTGGAAGCAAACAGCTGGCAACCGACTGCCGTACGCAGACGTCCTGGGGGAGCCCCCCGGTTTCATTTGGGACGCACGTGGGTGTCTCACAGAAGAGCCCAAATTCCTAATTGGGGGCACACCAGCGTGGAATGTAAGGCTGTTTAGAACTGCGTACCCTGAGGCCGTTGGGAGGCCGTACGAACGAGAGCTTTCGAGCGAACAGGGCCGCGCTTCGCCATCATCGTTGCCCGTTCACGGAGCTTAATGAAACGAATGCATGCACTTCCTGTGGCTCAAACGCAACAGAGGACTTGGAAGGCATACAGTGCCCTTTGACAGCTGTTACAACGAACGTGAGTGCACAGTGTCTCGTGAAATAAATCCCTAGCACCGTTGAAGCATCCCGTTAACGCATGCTTCTTCGCTCCTATGGCACTCCGAGGTGTTACTGACGGGGGAAATCTGGACTTTTACTTGAGGCCGGGGGGGGGGGTGGGGGGCTCACAATTCTTTGGTCGGCGAGCTCCAGAGTGCTCTTGCTGAAGCTCCCAGCAAGGACCTGAGAGCAGCAGGCCTCACACGAGTACACTCAGACGGCTTCCGTCACGAGTCAACTCAGGCCTCTTATGTGAGGCCTTCCGGCAGCAAAGAGAAGGTGGGCGCGAGGGGTGTGCTTCAGGCAGCTTAGGACCCGCGACTGTCTCGTCTACCACGGAGGGGAATAAGGTTTGCCCAGGGTCGCCCAGTTTCAAAGCCGAGCTCACGTAGTTATCCTCAGTGGTTTCTGATTACCTCAAGGAAACACACGGGAGGAACAGGGCCCTTCCATGGAGGCCCTTTCGGGCACAGGGACCTCTGCGTGGGATCTACTGGGTAAGTATGGCAGTACCTTAGATAGGCCTCAGTGACCAAGGCTGTCGTCTGGCTCATGCCTTAGCTGTGTTAAGTGTGGAAAACGTGCTGGTCCTCAGGCTGGGCCCACGGCCTAGCTTTCGCTTCTGTGAGAGTGCTGCCCCGAGTCTCCTCCTGGAGCCAGTCGTCAGCACGGTGCCTTTTGGCACTGCAGTTCTCTTTCAGTCAAGGAGGCCGTGCGACTGGCACAGGGAGTCTGCGCAGCACGGCCTTCGCGAGGCTCTTTGACGACTGGGGCACTCAAGGCAGGCAAGCCAGAGAGCAGTACGTTGCCCTTGCTATGAACGTGAAGAGCTTTCTCCAGGGCCCTGTGGAGGCTAAGGTTCCTCAGAAGCCGGGAGCCGCCGTTGCGGCACGGAGAGAAGTCATCCTGCGACCTTGGCGAACGAGCTCCTATCCTGTGTGCCCCCAGGAGCGTCGCAGAGTTAAGGCACTCCGTGGTGGAGTATGGCCTCATGGAAGCCACTGCACACCCAACTCCCCCGACGTGAAACACTGGAACTTACCTTGAGGCCTGAGGTCACCTTTCGTTCGGCCGGAGCGGAACATGTGGTGCCGTGGGAGGAGTTCCTAGAAAGGGATGGCCAGCACGGTTTTCGCTTTGAGAGAACACGCAGCCTCGGCCCACAACGACAATCCTGCCGTGCAGAGACGTCGGGCCGCTAGTGCTGTTCAGGCAGCTTTGAAGCCAAGCGCAAGGCGCCTCCAAACGGGGGGAAAGCGTACTCTCCCCTCCGCGTCCCACGTTCAAGCTGAATGACGCAGCATGTTTCTCGGAAGGCTCTGCCGAGCTATCTAGTACAAGGGAGAGAGTGCCTGCCTCTGCTGAGAAAGGTTTTGACGTGGGGATTGCCGGACATGAGGAAGAGCGTTCCCCAGGCCGTGCAAAGTTTAGGCTTTGGTGACTCTGGATGGTCCCAAGGGTCCAGACTTGTCCCTGGGAAAGCTGTCCTCTTTTTCTTTCTCCGGCTGGAAGCAAACAGCTGGCAACCGACTGCCGTACGCAGACGTCCTGGGGGAGCCCCCCGGTTTCATTTGGGACGCACGTGGGTGTCTCACAGAAGAGCCCAAATTCCTAATTGGGGGCACACCAGCGTGGAATGTAAGGCTGTTTAGAACTGCGTACCCTGAGGCCGTTGGGAGGCCGTACGAACGAGAGCTTTCGAGCGAACAGGGCAGCGCTTCGCCATCATCGTTGCCCGTTCACGGAGCTTAATGAAACGAATGCATGCACTTCCTGTGGCTCAAACGCAACAGAGGACTTGGAAGGCATACAGTGCCCTTTGACAGCTGTTACAACGAACGTGAGTGCACAGTGTCTCGTGAAATAAATCCCTAGCACCGTTGAAGCATCCCGTTAACGCATGCTTCTTCGCTCCTATGGCACTCCGAGGTGTTACTGACGGGGGAAATCTGGACTTTTACTTGAGGCCGGGGGGGGGGGGTGGGGGGCTCACAATTCTTTGGTCGGCGAGCTCCAGAGTGCTCTCGCTGAAGCTCCCAGCAAGGACCTGAGAGCAGCAGGCCTCACACGAGTACACTCAGACGGCTTCCGTCACGAGTCAACTCAGGCCTCTTATGTGAGGCCTTCCGGCAGCAAAGAGAAGGTGGGCGCGAGGGGTGTGCTTCAGGCAGCTTAGGACCCGCGACTGTCTCGTCTACCACGGAGGGGAATAAGGTTTGCCCAGGGTCGCCCAGTTTCAAAGCCGAGCTCACGTAGGCATCCTCAGTGGTTTCTGATTACCTCAAGGAAACACACGGGAGGAACAGGGCCCTTCCATGGAGGCCCTTTCGGGCACAGGGACCTCTGCGTGGGATCTACTGGGTAAGTATGGCAGTACCTTAGATAGGCCTCAGTGACCAAGGCTGTCGTCTGGCTCATGCCTTAGCTGTGTTAAGTGTGGAAAACGTGCTGGTCCTCAGGCTGGGCCCACGGCCTAGCTTTCGCTTCTGTGAGAGTGCTGCCCCGAGTCTCCTCCTGGAGCCAGTCGTCAGCACGGTGCCTTTTGGCACTGCAGTTCTCTTTCAGTCAAGGAGGCCGTGCGACTGGCACAGGGAGTCTGCGCAGCACGGCCTTCGCGAGGCTCTTTGACGACTGGGGCACTCAAGGCAGGCAAGCCAGAGAGCAGTACGTTGCCCTTGCTATGAACGTGAAGAGCTTTCTCCAGGGCCCTGTGGAGGCTAAGGTTCCTCAGAAGCCGGGAGCCGCCGTTGCGGCACGGAGAGAAGTCATCCTGCGACCTTGGCGAACGAGCTCCTATCCTGTGTGCCCCCAGGAGCGTCGCAGAGTTAAGGCACTCCGTGGTGGAGTATGGCCTCATGGAAGCCACTGCACACCCAACTCCCCCGACGTGAAACACTGGAACTTACCTTGAGGCCTGAGGTCACCTTTCGTTCGGCCGGAGCGGAACATGTGGTGCCGTGGGAGGAGTTCCTAGAAAGGGATGGCCAGCACGGTTTTCGCTTTGAGAGAACACGCAGCCTCGGCCCACAACGACAATCCTGCCGTGCAGAGACGTCGGGCCGCTAGTGCTGTTCAGGCAGCTTTGAAGCCAAGCGCAAGGCGCCTCCAAACGGGGGGAAAGCGTACTCTCCCCTCCGCGTCCCACGTTCAAGCTGAATGACGCAGCATGTTTCTCGGAAGGCTCTGCCGAGCTATCTAGTACAAGGGAGAGAGTGCCTGCCTCTGCTGAGAAAGGTTTTGACGTGGGGATTGCCGGACATGAGGAAGAGCGTTCCCCAGGCCGTGCAAAGTTTAGGCTTTGGTGACTCTGGATGGTCCCAAGGGTCCAGACTTGTCCCTGGGAAAGCTGTCCTCTTTTTCTTTCTCCGGCTGGAAGCAAACAGCTGGCAACCGACTGCCGTACGCAGACGTCCTGGGGGAGCCCCCCGGTTTCATTTGGGACGCACGTGGGTGTCTCACAGAAGAGCCCAAATTCCTAATTGGGGGCACACCAGCGTGGAATGTAAGGCTGTTTAGAACTGCGTACCCTGAGGCCGTTGGGAGGCCGTACGAACGAGAGCTTTCGAGCGAACAGGGCAGCGCTTCGCCATCATCGTTGCCCGTTCACGGAGCTTAATGAAACGAATGCATGCACTTCCTGTGGCTCAAACGCAACAGAGGACTTGGAAGGCATACAGTGCCCTTTGACAGCTGTTACAACGAACGTGAGTGCACAGTGTCTCGTGAAATAAATCCCTAGCACCGTTGAAGCATCCCGTTAACGCATGCTTCTTCGCTCCTATGGCACTCCGAGGTGTTACTGACGGGGGAAATCTGGACTTTTACTTGAGGCCGGGGGGGGGGGGGTGGGGGGCTCACAATTCTTTGGTCGGCGAGCTCCAGAGTGCTCTCGCTGAAGCTCCCAGCAAGGACCTGAGAGCAGCAGGCCTCACACGAGTACACTCAGACGGCTTCCGTCACGAGTCAACTCAGGCCTCTTATGTGAGGCCTTCCGGCAGCAAAGAGAAGGTGGGCGCGAGGGGTGTGCTTCAGGCAGCTTAGGACCCGCGACTGTCTCGTCTACCACGGAGGGGAATAAGGTTTGCCCAGGGTCGCCCAGTTTCAAAGCCGAGCTCACGTAGGCATCCTCAGTGGTTTCTGATTACCTCAAGGAAACACACGGGAGGAACAGGGCCCTTCCATGGAGGCCCTTTCGGGCACAGGGACCTCTGCGTGGGATCTACTGGGTAAGTATGGCAGTACCTTAGATAGGCCTCAGTGACCAAGGCTGTCGTCTGGCTCATGCCTTAGCTGTGTTAAGTGTGGAAAACGTGCTGGTCCTCAGGCTGGGCCCACGGCCTAGCTTTCGCTTCTGTGAGAGTGCTGCCCCGAGTCTCCTCCTGGAGCCAGTCGTCAGCACGGTGCCTTTTGGCACTGCAGTTCTCTTTCAGTCAAGGAGGCCGTGCGACTGGCACAGGGAGTCTGCGCAGCACGGCCTTCGCGAGGCTCTTTGACGACTGGGGCACTCAAGGCAGGCAAGCCAGAGAGCAGTACGTTGCCCTTGCTATGAACGTGAAGAGCTTTCTCCAGGGCCCTGTGGAGGCTAAGGTTCCTCAGAAGCCGGGAGCCGCCGTTGCGGCACGGAGAGAAGTCATCCTGCGACCTTGGCGAACGAGCTCCTATCCTGTGTGCCCCCAGGAGCGTCGCAGAGTTAAGGCACTCCGTGGTGGAGTATGGCCTCATGGAAGCCACTGCACACCCAACTCCCCCGACGTGAAACACTGGAACTTACCTTGAGGCCTGAGGTCACCTTTCGTTCGGCCGGAGCGGAACATGTGGTGCCGTGGGAGGAGTTCCTAGAAAGGGATGGCCAGCACGGTTTTCGCTTTGAGAGAACACGCAGCCTCGGCCCACAACGACAATCCTGCCGTGCAGAGACGTCGGGCCGCTAGTGCTGTTCAGGCAGCTTTGAAGCCAAGCGCAAGGCGCCTCCAAACGGGGGGAAAGCGTACTCTCCCCTCCGCGTCCCACGTTCAAGCTGAATGACGCAGCATGTTTCTCGGAAGGCTCTGCCGAGCTATCTAGTACAAGGGAGAGAGTGCCTGCCTCTGCTGAGAAAGGTTTTGACGTGGGGATTGCCGGACATGAGGAAGAGCGTTCCCCAGGCCGTGCAAAGTTTAGGCTTTGGTGACTCTGGATGGTCCCAAGGGTCCAGACTTGTCCCTGGGAAAGCTGTCCTCTTTTTCTTTCTCCGGCTGGAAGCAAACAGCTGGCAACCGACTGCCGTACGCAGACGTCCTGGGGGAGCCCCCCGGTTTCATTTGGGACGCACGTGGGTGTCTCACAGAAGAGCCCAAATTCCTAATTGGGGGCACACCAGCGTGGAATGTAAGGCTGTTTAGAACTGCGTACCCTGAGGCCGTTGGGAGGCCGTACGAACGAGAGCTTTCGAGCGAACAGGGCAGCGCTTCGCCATCATCGTTGCCCGTTCACGGAGCTTAATGAAACGAATGCATGCACTTCCTGTGGCTCAAACGCAACAGAGGACTTGGAAGGCATACAGTGCCCTTTGACAGCTGTTACAAGGAACGTGAGTGCACAGTGTCTCGTGAAATAAATCCCTAGCACCGTTGAAGCATCCCGTTAACGCATGCTTCTTCGCTCCTATGGCACTCCGAGGTGTTACTGACGGGGGAAATCTGGACTTTTACTTGAGGCCGGGGGGGGGGGGGTGGGGGGCTCACAATTCTTTGGTCGGCGAGCTCCAGAGTGCTCTTGCTGAAGCTCCCAGCAAGGACCTGAGAGCAGCAGGCCTCACACGAGTACACTCAGACGGCTTCCGTCACGAGTCAACTCAGGCCTCTTATGTGAGGCCTTCCGGCAGCAAAGAGAAGGTGGGCGCGAGGGGTGTGCTTCAGGCAGCTTAGGACCCGCGACTGTCTCGTCTACCACGGAGGGGAATAAGGTTTGCCCAGGGTCGCCCAGTTTCAAAGCCGAGCTCACGTAGGCATCCTCAGTGGTTTCTGATTACCTCAAGGAAACACACGGGAGGAACAGGGCCCTTCCATGGAGGCCCTTTCGGGCACAGGGACCTCTGCGTGGGATCTACTGGGTAAGTATGGCAGTACCTTAGATAGGCCTCAGTGACCAAGGCTGTCGTCTGGCTCATGCCTTAGCTGTGTTAAGTGTGGAAAACGTGCTGGTCCTCAGGCTGGGCCCACGGCCTAGCTTTCGCTTCTGTGAGAGTGCTGCCCCGAGTCTCCTCCTGGAGCCAGTCGTCAGCACGGTGCCTTTTGGCACTGCAGTTCTCTTTCAGTCAAGGAGGCCGTGCGACTGGCACAGGGAGTCTGCGCAGCACGGCCTTCGCGAGGCTCTTTGACGACTGGGGCACTCAAGGCAGGCAAGCCAGAGAGCAGTACGTTGCCCTTGCTATGAACGTGAAGAGCTTTCTCCAGGGCCCTGTGGAGGCTAAGGTTCCTCAGAAGCCGGGAGCCGCCGTTGCGGCACGGAGAGAAGTCATCCTGCGACCTTGGCGAACGAGCTCCTATCCTGTGTGCCCCCAGGAGCGTCGCAGAGTTAAGGCACTCCGTGGTGGAGTATGGCCTCATGGAAGCCACTGCACACCCAACTCCCCCGACGTGAAACACTGGAACTTACCTTGAGGCCTGAGGTCACCTTTCGTTCGGCCGGAGCGGAACATGTGGTGCCGTGGGAGGAGTTCCTAGAAAGGGATGGCCAGCACGGTTTTCGCTTTGAGAGAACACGCAGCCTCGGCCCACAACGACAATCCTGCCGTGCAGAGACGTCGGGCCGCTAGTGCTGTTCAGGCAGCTTTGAAGCCAAGCGCAAGGCGCCTCCAAACGGGGGGAAAGCGTACTCTCCCCTCCGCGTCCCACGTTCAAGCTGAATGACGCAGCATGTTTCTCGGAAGGCTCTGCCGAGCTATCTAGTACAAGGGAGAGAGTGCCTGCCTCTGCTGAGAAAGGTTTTGACGTGGGGATTGCCGGACATGAGGAAGAGCGTTCCCCAGGCCGTGCAAAGTTTAGGCTTTGGTGACTCTGGATGGTCCCAAGGGTCCAGACTTGTCCCTGGGAAAGCTGTCCTCTTTTTCTTTCTCCGGCTGGAAGCAAACAGCTGGCAACCGACTGCCGTACGCAGACGTCCTGGGGGAGCCCCCCGGTTTCATTTGGGACGCACGTGGGTGTCTCACAGAAGAGCCCAAATTCCTAATTGGGGGCACACCAGCGTGGAATGTAAGGCTGTTTAGAACTGCGTACCCTGAGGCCGTTGGGAGGCCGTACGAACGAGAGCTTTCGAGCGAACAGGGCCGCGCTTCGCCATCATCGTTGCCCGTTCACGGAGCTTAATGAAACGAATGCATGCACTTCCTGTGGCTCAAACGCAACAGAGGACTTGGAAGGCATACAGTGCCCTTTGACAGCTGTTACAACGAACGTGAGTGCACAGTGTCTCGTGAAATAAATCCCTAGCACCGTTGAAGCATCCCGTTAACGCATGCTTCTTCGCTCCTATGGCACTCCGAGGTGTTACTGACGGGGGAAATCTGGACTTTTACTTGAGGCCGGGGGGGGGGGGGTGGGGGGCTCACAATTCTTTGGTCGGCGAGCTCCAGAGTGCTCTTGCTGAAGCTCCCAGCAAGGACCTGAGAGCAGCAGGCCTCACACGAGTACACTCAGACGGCTTCCGTCACGAGTCAACTCAGGCCTCTTATGTGAGGCCTTCCGGCAGCAAAGAGAAGGTGGGCGCGAGGGGTGTGCTTCAGGCAGCTTAGGACCCGCGACTGTCTCGTCTACCACGGAGGGGAATAAGGTTTGCCCAGGGTCGCCCAGTTTCAAAGCCGAGCTCACGTAGTTATCCTCAGTGGTTTCTGATTACCTCAAGGAAACACACGGGAGGAACAGGGCCCTTCCATGGAGGCCCTTTCGGGCACAGGGACCTCTGCGTGGGATCTACTGGGTAAGTATGGCAGTACCTTAGATAGGCCTCAGTGACCAAGGCTGTCGTCTGGCTCATGCCTTAGCTGTGTTAAGTGTGGAAAACGTGCTGGTCCTCAGGCTGGGCCCACGGCCTAGCTTTCGCTTCTGTGAGAGTGCTGCCCCGAGTCTCCTCCTGGAGCCAGTCGTCAGCACGGTGCCTTTTGGCACTGCAGTTCTCTTTCAGTCAAGGAGGCCGTGCGACTGGCACAGGGAGTCTGCGCAGCACGGCCTTCGCGAGGCTCTTTGACGACTGGGGCACTCAAGGCAGGCAAGCCAGAGAGCAGTACGTTGCCCTTGCTATGAACGTGAAGAGCTTTCTCCAGGGCCCTGTGGAGGCTAAGGTTCCTCAGAAGCCGGGAGCCGCCGTTGCGGCACGGAGAGAAGTCATCCTGCGACCTTGGCGAACGAGCTCCTATCCTGTGTGCCCCCAGGAGCGTCGCAGAGTTAAGGCACTCCGTGGTGGAGTATGGCCTCATGGAAGCCACTGCACACCCAACTCCCCCGACGTGAAACACTGGAACTTACCTTGAGGCCTGAGGTCACCTTTCGTTCGGCCGGAGCAGAACATGTGGTGCCGTGGGAGGAGTTCCTAGAAAGGGATGGCCAGCACGGTTTTCGCTTTGAGAGAACACGCAGCCTCGGCCCACAACGACAATCCTGCCGTGCAGAGACGTCGGGCCGCTAGTGCTGTTCAGGCAGCTTTGAAGCCAAGCGCAAGGCGCCTCCAAACGGGGGGAAAGCGTACTCTCCCCTCCGCGTCCCACGTTCAAGCTGAATGACGCAGCATGTTTCTCGGAAGGCTCTGCCGAGCTATCTAGTACAAGGGAGAGAGTGCCTGCCTCTGCTGAGAAAGGTTTTGACGTGGGGATTGCCGGACATGAGGAAGAGCGTTCCCCAGGCCGTGCAAAGTTTAGGCTTTGGTGACTCTGGATGGTCCCAAGGGTCCAGACTTGTCCCTGGGAAAGCTGTCCTCTTTTTCTTTCTCCGGCTGGAAGCAAACAGCTGGCAACCGACTGCCGTACGCAGACGTCCTGGGGGAGCCCCCCGGTTTCATTTGGGACGCACGTGGGTGTCTCACAGAAGAGCCCAAATTCCTAATTGGGGGCACACCAGCGTGGAATGTAAGGCTGTTTAGAACTGCGTACCCTGAGGCCGTTGGGAGGCCGTACGAACGAGAGCTTTCGAGCGAACAGGGCAGCGCTTCGCCATCATCGTTGCCCGTTCACGGAGCTTAATGAAACGAATGCATGCACTTCCTGTGGCTCAAACGCAACAGAGGACTTGGAAGGCATACAGTGCCCTTTGACAGCTGTTACAACGAACGTGAGTGCACAGTGTCTCGTGAAATAAATCCCTAGCACCGTTGAAGCATCCCGTTAACGCATGCTTCTTCGCTCCTATGGCACTCCGAGGTGTTACTGACGGGGGAAATCTGGACTTTTACTTGAGGCCGGGGGGGGGGGTGGGGGGCTCACAATTCTTTGGTCGGCGAGCTCCAGAGTGCTCTTGCTGAAGCTCCCAGCAAGGACCTGAGAGCAGCAGGCCTCACACGAGTACACTCAGACGGCTTCCGTCACGAGTCAACTCAGGCCTCTTATGTGAGGCCTTCCGGCAGCAAAGAGAAGGTGGGCGCGAGGGGTGTGCTTCAGGCAGCTTAGGACCCGCGACTGTCTCGTCTACCACGGAGGGGAATAAGGTTTGCCCAGGGTCGCCCAGTTTCAAAGCCGAGCTCACGTAGTTATCCTCAGTGGTTTCTGATTACCTCAAGGAAACACACGGGAGGAACAGGGCCCTTCCATGGAGGCCCTTTCGGGCACAGGGACCTCTGCGTGGGATCTACTGGGTAAGTATGGCAGTACCTTAGATAGGCCTCAGTGACCAAGGCTGTCGTCTGGCTCATGCCTTAGCTGTGTTAAGTGTGGAAAACGTGCTGGTCCTCAGGCTGGGCCCACGGCCTAGCTTTCGCTTCTGTGAGAGTGCTGCCCCGAGTCTCCTCCTGGAGCCAGTCGTCAGCACGGTGCCTTTTGGCACTGCAGTTCTCTTTCAGTCAAGGAGGCCGTGCGACTGGCACAGGGAGTCTGCGCAGCACGGCCTTCGCGAGGCTCTTTGACGACTGGGGCACTCAAGGCAGGCAAGCCAGAGAGCAGTACGTTGCCCTTGCTATGAACGTGAAGAGCTTTCTCCAGGGCCCTGTGGAGGCTAAGGTTCCTCAGAAGCCGGGAGCCGCCGTTGCGGCACGGAGAGAAGTCATCCTGCGACCTTGGCGAACGAGCTCCTATCCTGTGTGCCCCCAGGAGCGTCGCAGAGTTAAGGCACTCCGTGGTGGAGTATGGCCTCATGGAAGCCACTGCACACCCAACTCCCCCGACGTGAAACACTGGAACTTACCTTGAGGCCTGAGGTCACCTTTCGTTCGGCCGGAGCGGAACATGTGGTGCCGTGGGAGGAGTTCCTAGAAAGGGATGGCCAGCACGGTTTTCGCTTTGAGAGAACACGCAGCCTCGGCCCACAACGACAATCCTGCCGTGCAGAGACGTCGGGCCGCTAGTGCTGTTCAGGCAGCTTTGAAGCCAAGCGCAAGGCGCCTCCAAACGGGGGGAAAGCGTACTCTCCCCTCCGCGTCCCACGTTCAAGCTGAATGACGCAGCATGTTTCTCGGAAGGCTCTGCCGAGCTATCTAGTACAAGGGAGAGAGTGCCTGCCTCTGCTGAGAAAGGTTTTGACGTGGGGATTGCCGGACATGAGGAAGAGCGTTCCCCAGGCCGTGCAAAGTTTAGGCTTTGGTGACTCTGGATGGTCCCAAGGGTCCAGACTTGTCCCTGGGAAAGCTGTCCTCTTTTTCTTTCTCCGGCTGGAAGCAAACAGCTGGCAACCGACTGCCGTACGCAGACGTCCTGGGGGAGCCCCCCGGTTTCATTTGGGACGCACGTGGGTGTCTCACAGAAGAGCCCAAATTCCTAATTGGGGGCACACCAGCGTGGAATGTAAGGCTGTTTAGAACTGCGTACCCTGAGGCCGTTGGGAGGCCGTACGAACGAGAGCTTTCGAGCGAACAGGGCCGCGCTTCGCCATCATCGTTGCCCGTTCACGGAGCTTAATGAAACGAATGCATGCACTTCCTGTGGCTCAAACGCAACAGAGGACTTGGAAGGCATACAGTGCCCTTTGACAGCTGTTACAACGAACGTGAGTGCACAGTGTCTCGTGAAATAAATCCCTAGCACCGTTGAAGCATCCCGTTAACGCATGCTTCTTCGCTCCTATGGCACTCCGAGGTGTTACTGACGGGGGAAATCTGGACTTTTACTTGAGGCCGGGGGGGGGGGGGGGGGGGGCTCACAATTCTTTGGTCGGCGAGCTCCAGAGTGCTCTTGCTGAAGCTCCCAGCAAGGACCTGAGAGCAGCAGGCCTCACACGAGTACACTCAGACGGCTTCCGTCACGAGTCAACTCAGGCCTCTTATGTGAGGCCTTCCGGCAGCAAAGAGAAGGTGGGCGCGAGGGGTGTGCTTCAGGCAGCTTAGGACCCGCGACTGTCTCGTCTACCACGGAGGGGAATAAGGTTTGCCCAGGGTCGCCCAGTTTCAAAGCCGAGCTCACGTAGTTATCCTCAGTGGTTTCTGATTACCTCAAGGAAACACACGGGAGGAACAGGGCCCTTCCATGGAGGCCCTTTCGGGCACAGGGACCTCTGCGTGGGATCTACTGGGTAAGTATGGCAGTACCTTAGATAGGCCTCAGTGACCAAGGCTGTCGTCTGGCTCATGCCTTAGCTGTGTTAAGTGTGGAAAACGTGCTGGTCCTCAGGCTGGGCCCACGGCCTAGCTTTCGCTTCTGTGAGAGTGCTGCCCCGAGTCTCCTCCTGGAGCCAGTCGTCAGCACGGTGCCTTTTGGCACTGCAGTTCTCTTTCAGTCAAGGAGGCCGTGCGACTGGCACAGGGAGTCTGCGCAGCACGGCCTTCGCGAGGCTCTTTGACGACTGGGGCACTCAAGGCAGGCAAGCCAGAGAGCAGTACGTTGCCCTTGCTATGAACGTGAAGAGCTTTCTCCAGGGCCCTGTGGAGGCTAAGGTTCCTCAGAAGCCGGGAGCCGCCGTTGCGGCACGGAGAGAAGTCATCCTGCGACCTTGGCGAACGAGCTCCTATCCTGTGTGCCCCCAGGAGCGTCGCAGAGTTAAGGCACTCCGTGGTGGAGTATGGCCTCATGGAAGCCACTGCACACCCAACTCCCCCGACGTGAAACACTGGAACTTACCTTGAGGCCTGAGGTCACCTTTCGTTCGGCCGGAGCAGAACATGTGGTGCCGTGGGAGGAGTTCCTAGAAAGGGATGGCCAGCACGGTTTTCGCTTTGAGAGAACACGCAGCCTCGGCCCACAACGACAATCCTGCCGTGCAGAGACGTCGGGCCGCTAGTGCTGTTCAGGCAGCTTTGAAGCCAAGCGCAAGGCGCCTCCAAACGGGGGGAAAGCGTACTCTCCCCTCCGCGTCCCACGTTCAAGCTGAATGACGCAGCATGTTTCTCGGAAGGCTCTGCCGAGCTATCTAGTACAAGGGAGAGAGTGCCTGCCTCTGCTGAGAAAGGTTTTGACGTGGGGATTGCCGGACATGAGGAAGAGCGTTCCCCAGGCCGTGCAAAGTTTAGGCTTTGGTGACTCTGGATGGTCCCAAGGGTCCAGACTTGTCCCTGGGAAAGCTGTCCTCTTTTTCTTTCTCCGGCTGGAAGCAAACAGCTGGCAACCGACTGCCGTACGCAGACGTCCTGGGGGAGCCCCCCGGTTTCATTTGGGACGCACGTGGGTGTCTCACAGAAGAGCCCAAATTCCTAATTGGGGGCACACCAGCGTGGAATGTAAGGCTGTTTAGAACTGCGTACCCTGAGGCCGTTGGGAGGCCGTACGAACGAGAGCTTTCGAGCGAACAGGGCAGCGCTTCGCCATCATCGTTGCCCGTTCACGGAGCTTAATGAAACGAATGCATGCACTTCCTGTGGCTCAAACGCAACAGAGGACTTGGAAGGCATACAGTGCCCTTTGACAGCTGTTACAACGAACGTGAGTGCACAGTGTCTCGTGAAATAAATCCCTAGCACCGTTGAAGCATCCCGTTAACGCATGCTTCTTCGCTCCTATGGCACTCCGAGGTGTTACTGACGGGGGAAATCTGGACTTTTACTTGAGGCCGGGGGGGGGGGTGGGGGGCTCACAATTCTTTGGTCGGCGAGCTCCAGAGTGCTCTTGCTGAAGCTCCCAGCAAGGACCTGAGAGCAGCAGGCCTCACACGAGTACACTCAGACGGCTTCCGTCACGAGTCAACTCAGGCCTCTTATGTGAGGCCTTCCGGCAGCAAAGAGAAGGTGGGCGCGAGGGGTGTGCTTCAGGCAGCTTAGGACCCGCGACTGTCTCGTCTACCACGGAGGGGAATAAGGTTTGCCCAGGGTCGCCCAGTTTCAAAGCCGAGCTCACGTAGTTATCCTCAGTGGTTTCTGATTACCTCAAGGAAACACACGGGAGGAACAGGGCCCTTCCATGGAGGCCCTTTCGGGCACAGGGACCTCTGCGTGGGATCTACTGGGTAAGTATGGCAGTACCTTAGATAGGCCTCAGTGACCAAGGCTGTCGTCTGGCTCATGCCTTAGCTGTGTTAAGTGTGGAAAACGTGCTGGTCCTCAGGCTGGGCCCACGGCCTAGCTTTCGCTTCTGTGAGAGTGCTGCCCCGAGTCTCCTCCTGGAGCCAGTCGTCAGCACGGTGCCTTTTGGCACTGCAGTTCTCTTTCAGTCAAGGAGGCCGTGCGACTGGCACAGGGAGTCTGCGCAGCACGGCCTTCGCGAGGCTCTTTGACGACTGGGGCACTCAAGGCAGGCAAGCCAGAGAGCAGTACGTTGCCCTTGCTATGAACGTGAAGAGCTTTCTCCAGGGCCCTGTGGAGGCTAAGGTTCCTCAGAAGCCGGGAGCCGCCGTTGCGGCACGGAGAGAAGTCATCCTGCGACCTTGGCGAACGAGCTCCTATCCTGTGTGCCCCCAGGAGCGTCGCAGAGTTAAGGCACTCCGTGGTGGAGTATGGCCTCATGGAAGCCACTGCACACCCAACTCCCCCGACGTGAAACACTGGAACTTACCTTGAGGCCTGAGGTCACCTTTCGTTCGGCCGGAGCGGAACATGTGGTGCCGTGGGAGGAGTTCCTAGAAAGGGATGGCCAGCACGGTTTTCGCTTTGAGAGAACACGCAGCCTCGGCCCACAACGACAATCCTGCCGTGCAGAGACGTCGGGCCGCTAGTGCTGTTCAGGCAGCTTTGAAGCCAAGCGCAAGGCGCCTCCAAACGGGGGGAAAGCGTACTCTCCCCTCCGCGTCCCACGTTCAAGCTGAATGACGCAGCATGTTTCTCGGAAGGCTCTGCCGAGCTATCTAGTACAAGGGAGAGAGTGCCTGCCTCTGCTGAGAAAGGTTTTGACGTGGGGATTGCCGGACATGAGGAAGAGCGTTCCCCAGGCCGTGCAAAGTTTAGGCTTTGGTGACTCTGGATGGTCCCAAGGGTCCAGACTTGTCCCTGGGAAAGCTGTCCTCTTTTTCTTTCTCCGGCTGGAAGCAAACAGCTGGCAACCGACTGCCGTACGCAGACGTCCTGGGGGAGCCCCCCGGTTTCATTTGGGACGCACGTGGGTGTCTCACAGAAGAGCCCAAATTCCTAATTGGGGGCACACCAGCGTGGAATGTAAGGCTGTTTAGAACTGCGTACCCTGAGGCCGTTGGGAGGCCGTACGAACGAGAGCTTTCGAGCGAACAGGGCCGCGCTTCGCCATCATCGTTGCCCGTTCACGGAGCTTAATGAAACGAATGCATGCACTTCCTGTGGCTCAAACGCAACAGAGGACTTGGAAGGCATACAGTGCCCTTTGACAGCTGTTACAACGAACGTGAGTGCACAGTGTCTCGTGAAATAAATCCCTAGCACCGTTGAAGCATCCCGTTAACGCATGCTTCTTCGCTCCTATGGCACTCCGAGGTGTTACTGACGGGGGAAATCTGGACTTTTACTTGAGGCCGGGGGGGGGGGGTGGGGGGCTCACAATTCTTTGGTCGGCGAGCTCCAGAGTGCTCTTGCTGAAGCTCCCAGCAAGGACCTGAGAGCAGCAGGCCTCACACGAGTACACTCAGACGGCTTCCGTCACGAGTCAACTCAGGCCTCTTATGTGAGGCCTTCCGGCAGCAAAGAGAAGGTGGGCGCGAGGGGTGTGCTTCAGGCAGCTTAGGACCCGCGACTGTCTCGTCTACCACGGAGGGGAATAAGGTTTGCCCAGGGTCGCCCAGTTTCAAAGCCGAGCTCACGTAGTTATCCTCAGTGGTTTCTGATTACCTCAAGGAAACACACGGGAGGAACAGGGCCCTTCCATGGAGGCCCTTTCGGGCACAGGGACCTCTGCGTGGGATCTACTGGGTAAGTATGGCAGTACCTTAGATAGGCCTCAGTGACCAAGGCTGTCGTCTGGCTCATGCCTTAGCTGTGTTAAGTGTGGAAAACGTGCTGGTCCTCAGGCTGGGCCCACGGCCTAGCTTTCGCTTCTGTGAGAGTGCTGCCCCGAGTCTCCTCCTGGAGCCAGTCGTCAGCACGGTGCCTTTTGGCACTGCAGTTCTCTTTCAGTCAAGGAGGCCGTGCGACTGGCACAGGGAGTCTGCGCAGCACGGCCTTCGCGAGGCTCTTTGACGACTGGGGCACTCAAGGCAGGCAAGCCAGAGAGCAGTACGTTGCCCTTGCTATGAACGTGAAGAGCTTTCTCCAGGGCCCTGTGGAGGCTAAGGTTCCTCAGAAGCCGGGAGCCGCCGTTGCGGCACGGAGAGAAGTCATCCTGCGACCTTGGCGAACGAGCTCCTATCCTGTGTGCCCCCAGGAGCGTCGCAGAGTTAAGGCACTCCGTGGTGGAGTATGGCCTCATGGAAGCCACTGCACACCCAACTCCCCCGACGTGAAACACTGGAACTTACCTTGAGGCCTGAGGTCACCTTTCGTTCGGCCGGAGCGGAACATGTGGTGCCGTGGGAGGAGTTCCTAGAAAGGGATGGCCAGCACGGTTTTCGCTTTGAGAGAACACGCAGCCTCGGCCCACAACGACAATCCTGCCGTGCAGAGACGTCGGGCCGCTAGTGCTGTTCAGGCAGCTTTGAAGCCAAGCGCAAGGCGCCTCCAAACGGGGGGAAAGCGTACTCTCCCCTCCGCGTCCCACGTTCAAGCTGAATGACGCAGCATGTTTCTCGGAAGGCTCTGCCGAGCTATCTAGTACAAGGGAGAGAGTGCCTGCCTCTGCTGAGAAAGGTTTTGACGTGGGGATTGCCGGACATGAGGAAGAGCGTTCCCCAGGCCGTGCAAAGTTTAGGCTTTGGTGACTCTGGATGGTCCCAAGGGTCCAGACTTGTCCCTGGGAAAGCTGTCCTCTTTTTCTTTCTCCGGCTGGAAGCAAACAGCTGGCAACCGACTGCCGTACGCAGACGTCCTGGGGGAGCCCCCCGGTTTCATTTGGGACGCACGTGGGTGTCTCACAGAAGAGCCCAAATTCCTAATTGGGGGCACACCAGCGTGGAATGTAAGGCTGTTTAGAACTGCGTACCCTGAGGCCGTTGGGAGGCCGTACGAACGAGAGCTTTCGAGCGAACAGGGCCGCGCTTCGCCATCATCGTTGCCCGTTCACGGAGCTTAATGAAACGAATGCATGCACTTCCTGTGGCTCAAACGCAACAGAGGACTTGGAAGGCATACAGTGCCCTTTGACAGCTGTTACAACGAACGTGAGTGCACAGTGTCTCGTGAAATAAATCCCTAGCACCGTTGAAGCATCCCGTTAACGCATGCTTCTTCGCTCCTATGGCACTCCGAGGTGTTACTGACGGGGGAAATCTGGACTTTTACTTGAGGCCGGGGGGGGGGGGGTGGGGGGCTCACAATTCTTTGGTCGGCGAGCTCCAGAGTGCTCTTGCTGAAGCTCCCAGCAAGGACCTGAGAGCAGCAGGCCTCACACGAGTACACTCAGACGGCTTCCGTCACGAGTCAACTCAGGCCTCTTATGTGAGGCCTTCCGGCAGCAAAGAGAAGGTGGGCGCGAGGGGTGTGCTTCAGGCAGCTTAGGACCCGCGACTGTCTCGTCTACCACGGAGGGGAATAAGGTTTGCCCAGGGTCGCCCAGTTTCAAAGCCGAGCTCACGTAGTTATCCTCAGTGGTTTCTGATTACCTCAAGGAAACACACGGGAGGAACAGGGCCCTTCCATGGAGGCCCTTTCGGGCACAGGGACCTCTGCGTGGGATCTACTGGGTAAGTATGGCAGTACCTTAGATAGGCCTCAGTGACCAAGGCTGTCGTCTGGCTCATGCCTTAGCTGTGTTAAGTGTGGAAAACGTGCTGGTCCTCAGGCTGGGCCCACGGCCTAGCTTTCGCTTCTGTGAGAGTGCTGCCCCGAGTCTCCTCCTGGAGCCAGTCGTCAGCACGGTGCCTTTTGGCACTGCAGTTCTCTTTCAGTCAAGGAGGCCGTGCGACTGGCACAGGGAGTCTGCGCAGCACGGCCTTCGCGAGGCTCTTTGACGACTGGGGCACTCAAGGCAGGCAAGCCAGAGAGCAGTACGTTGCCCTTGCTATGAACGTGAAGAGCTTTCTCCAGGGCCCTGTGGAGGCTAAGGTTCCTCAGAAGCCGGGAGCCGCCGTTGCGGCACGGAGAGAAGTCATCCTGCGACCTTGGCGAACGAGCTCCTATCCTGTGTGCCCCCAGGAGCGTCGCAGAGTTAAGGCACTCCGTGGTGGAGTATGGCCTCATGGAAGCCACTGCACACCCAACTCCCCCGACGTGAAACACTGGAACTTACCTTGAGGCCTGAGGTCACCTTTCGTTCGGCCGGAGCAGAACATGTGGTGCCGTGGGAGGAGTTCCTAGAAAGGGATGGCCAGCACGGTTTTCGCTTTGAGAGAACACGCAGCCTCGGCCCACAACGACAATCCTGCCGTGCAGAGACGTCGGGCCGCTAGTGCTGTTCAGGCAGCTTTGAAGCCAAGCGCAAGGCGCCTCCAAACGGGGGGAAAGCGTACTCTCCCCTCCGCGTCCCACGTTCAAGCTGAATGACGCAGCATGTTTCTCGGAAGGCTCTGCCGAGCTATCTAGTACAAGGGAGAGAGTGCCTGCCTCTGCTGAGAAAGGTTTTGACGTGGGGATTGCCGGACATGAGGAAGAGCGTTCCCCAGGCCGTGCAAAGTTTAGGCTTTGGTGACTCTGGATGGTCCCAAGGGTCCAGACTTGTCCCTGGGAAAGCTGTCCTCTTTTTCTTTCTCCGGCTGGAAGCAAACAGCTGGCAACCGACTGCCGTACGCAGACGTCCTGGGGGAGCCCCCCGGTTTCATTTGGGACGCACGTGGGTGTCTCACAGAAGAGCCCAAATTCCTAATTGGGGGCACACCAGCGTGGAATGTAAGGCTGTTTAGAACTGCGTACCCTGAGGCCGTTGGGAGGCCGTACGAACGAGAGCTTTCGAGCGAACAGGGCAGCGCTTCGCCATCATCGTTGCCCGTTCACGGAGCTTAATGAAACGAATGCATGCACTTCCTGTGGCTCAAACGCAACAGAGGACTTGGAAGGCATACAGTGCCCTTTGACAGCTGTTACAACGAACGTGAGTGCACAGTGTCTCGTGAAATAAATCCCTAGCACCGTTGAAGCATCCCGTTAACGCATGCTTCTTCGCTCCTATGGCACTCCGAGGTGTTACTGACGGGGGAAATCTGGACTTTTACTTGAGGCCGGGGGGGGGGGGGTGGGGGGCTCACAATTCTTTGGTCGGCGAGCTCCAGAGTGCTCTTGCTGAAGCTCCCAGCAAGGACCTGAGAGCAGCAGGCCTCACACGAGTACACTCAGACGGCTTCCGTCACGAGTCAACTCAGGCCTCTTATGTGAGGCCTTCCGGCAGCAAAGAGAAGGTGGGCGCGAGGGGTGTGCTTCAGGCAGCTTAGGACCCGCGACTGTCTCGTCTACCACGGAGGGGAATAAGGTTTGCCCAGGGTCGCCCAGTTTCAAAGCCGAGCTCACGTAGTTATCCTCAGTGGTTTCTGATTACCTCAAGGAAACACACGGGAGGAACAGGGCCCTTCCATGGAGGCCCTTTCGGGCACAGGGACCTCTGCGTGGGATCTACTGGGTAAGTATGGCAGTACCTTAGATAGGCCTCAGTGACCAAGGCTGTCGTCTGGCTCATGCCTTAGCTGTGTTAAGTGTGGAAAACGTGCTGGTCCTCAGGCTGGGCCCACGGCCTAGCTTTCGCTTCTGTGAGAGTGCTGCCCCGAGTCTCCTCCTGGAGCCAGTCGTCAGCACGGTGCCTTTTGGCACTGCAGTTCTCTTTCAGTCAAGGAGGCCGTGCGACTGGCACAGGGAGTCTGCGCAGCACGGCCTTCGCGAGGCTCTTTGACGACTGGGGCACTCAAGGCAGGCAAGCCAGAGAGCAGTACGTTGCCCTTGCTATGAACGTGAAGAGCTTTCTCCAGGGCCCTGTGGAGGCTAAGGTTCCTCAGAAGCCGGGAGCCGCCGTTGCGGCACGGAGAGAAGTCATCCTGCGACCTTGGCGAACGAGCTCCTATCCTGTGTGCCCCCAGGAGCGTCGCAGAGTTAAGGCACTCCGTGGTGGAGTATGGCCTCATGGAAGCCACTGCACACCCAACTCCCCCGACGTGAAACACTGGAACTTACCTTGAGGCCTGAGGTCACCTTTCGTTCGGCCGGAGCGGAACATGTGGTGCCGTGGGAGGAGTTCCTAGAAAGGGATGGCCAGCACGGTTTTCGCTTTGAGAGAACACGCAGCCTCGGCCCACAACGACAATCCTGCCGTGCAGAGACGTCGGGCCGCTAGTGCTGTTCAGGCAGCTTTGAAGCCAAGCGCAAGGCGCCTCCAAACGGGGGGAAAGCGTACTCTCCCCTCCGCGTCCCACGTTCAAGCTGAATGACGCAGCATGTTTCTCGGAAGGCTCTGCCGAGCTATCTAGTACAAGGGAGAGAGTGCCTGCCTCTGCTGAGAAAGGTTTTGACGTGGGGATTGCCGGACATGAGGAAGAGCGTTCCCCAGGCCGTGCAAAGTTTAGGCTTTGGTGACTCTGGATGGTCCCAAGGGTCCAGACTTGTCCCTGGGAAAGCTGTCCTCTTTTTCTTTCTCCGGCTGGAAGCAAACAGCTGGCAACCGACTGCCGTACGCAGACGTCCTGGGGGAGCCCCCCGGTTTCATTTGGGACGCACGTGGGTGTCTCACAGAAGAGCCCAAATTCCTAATTGGGGGCACACCAGCGTGGAATGTAAGGCTGTTTAGAACTGCGTACCCTGAGGCCGTTGGGAGGCCGTACGAACGAGAGCTTTCGAGCGAACAGGGCCGCGCTTCGCCATCATCGTTGCCCGTTCACGGAGCTTAATGAAACGAATGCATGCACTTCCTGTGGCTCAAACGCAACAGAGGACTTGGAAGGCATACAGTGCCCTTTGACAGCTGTTACAACGAACGTGAGTGCACAGTGTCTCGTGAAATAAATCCCTAGCACCGTTGAAGCATCCCGTTAACGCATGCTTCTTCGCTCCTATGGCACTCCGAGGTGTTACTGACGGGGGAAATCTGGACTTTTACTTGAGGCCGGGGGGGGGGGGTGGGGGGCTCACAATTCTTTGGTCGGCGAGCTCCAGAGTGCTCTTGCTGAAGCTCCCAGCAAGGACCTGAGAGCAGCAGGCCTCACACGAGTACACTCAGACGGCTTCCGTCACGAGTCAACTCAGGCCTCTTATGTGAGGCCTTCCGGCAGCAAAGAGAAGGTGGGCGCGAGGGGTGTGCTTCAGGCAGCTTAGGACCCGCGACTGTCTCGTCTACCACGGAGGGGAATAAGGTTTGCCCAGGGTCGCCCAGTTTCAAAGCCGAGCTCACGTAGTTATCCTCAGTGGTTTCTGATTACCTCAAGGAAACACACGGGAGGAACAGGGCCCTTCCATGGAGGCCCTTTCGGGCACAGGGACCTCTGCGTGGGATCTACTGGGTAAGTATGGCAGTACCTTAGATAGGCCTCAGTGACCAAGGCTGTCGTCTGGCTCATGCCTTAGCTGTGTTAAGTGTGGAAAACGTGCTGGTCCTCAGGCTGGGCCCACGGCCTAGCTTTCGCTTCTGTGAGAGTGCTGCCCCGAGTCTCCTCCTGGAGCCAGTCGTCAGCACGGTGCCTTTTGGCACTGCAGTTCTCTTTCAGTCAAGGAGGCCGTGCGACTGGCACAGGGAGTCTGCGCAGCACGGCCTTCGCGAGGCTCTTTGACGACTGGGGCACTCAAGGCAGGCAAGCCAGAGAGCAGTACGTTGCCCTTGCTATGAACGTGAAGAGCTTTCTCCAGGGCCCTGTGGAGGCTAAGGTTCCTCAGAAGCCGGGAGCCGCCGTTGCGGCACGGAGAGAAGTCATCCTGCGACCTTGGCGAACGAGCTCCTATCCTGTGTGCCCCCAGGAGCGTCGCAGAGTTAAGGCACTCCGTGGTGGAGTATGGCCTCATGGAAGCCACTGCACACCCAACTCCCCCGACGTGAAACACTGGAACTTACCTTGAGGCCTGAGGTCACCTTTCGTTCGGCCGGAGCGGAACATGTGGTGCCGTGGGAGGAGTTCCTAGAAAGGGATGGCCAGCACGGTTTTCGCTTTGAGAGAACACGCAGCCTCGGCCCACAACGACAATCCTGCCGTGCAGAGACGTCGGGCCGCTAGTGCTGTTCAGGCAGCTTTGAAGCCAAGCGCAAGGCGCCTCCAAACGGGGGGAAAGCGTACTCTCCCCTCCGCGTCCCACGTTCAAGCTGAATGACGCAGCATGTTTCTCGGAAGGCTCTGCCGAGCTATCTAGTACAAGGGAGAGAGTGCCTGCCTCTGCTGAGAAAGGTTTTGACGTGGGGATTGCCGGACATGAGGAAGAGCGTTCCCCAGGCCGTGCAAAGTTTAGGCTTTGGTGACTCTGGATGGTCCCAAGGGTCCAGACTTGTCCCTGGGAAAGCTGTCCTCTTTTTCTTTCTCCGGCTGGAAGCAAACAGCTGGCAACCGACTGCCGTACGCAGACGTCCTGGGGGAGCCCCCCGGTTTCATTTGGGACGCACGTGGGTGTCTCACAGAAGAGCCCAAATTCCTAATTGGGGGCACACCAGCGTGGAATGTAAGGCTGTTTAGAACTGCGTACCCTGAGGCCGTTGGGAGGCCGTACGAACGAGAGCTTTCGAGCGAACAGGGCAGCGCTTCGCCATCATCGTTGCCCGTTCACGGAGCTTAATGAAACGAATGCATGCACTTCCTGTGGCTCAAACGCAACAGAGGACTTGGAAGGCATACAGTGCCCTTTGACAGCTGTTACAACGAACGTGAGTGCACAGTGTCTCGTGAAATAAATCCCTAGCACCGTTGAAGCATCCCGTTAACGCATGCTTCTTCGCTCCTATGGCACTCCGAGGTGTTACTGACGGGGGAAATCTGGACTTTTACTTGAGGCCGGGGGGGGGGGGGTGGGGGGCTCACAATTCTTTGGTCGGCGAGCTCCAGAGTGCTCTTGCTGAAGCTCCCAGCAAGGACCTGAGAGCAGCAGGCCTCACACGAGTACACTCAGACGGCTTCCGTCACGAGTCAACTCAGGCCTCTTATGTGAGGCCTTCCGGCAGCAAAGAGAAGGTGGGCGCGAGGGGTGTGCTTCAGGCAGCTTAGGACCCGCGACTGTCTCGTCTACCACGGAGGGGAATAAGGTTTGCCCAGGGTCGCCCAGTTTCAAAGCCGAGCTCACGTAGTTATCCTCAGTGGTTTCTGATTACCTCAAGGAAACACACGGGAGGAACAGGGCCCTTCCATGGAGGCCCTTTCGGGCACAGGGACCTCTGCGTGGGATCTACTGGGTAAGTATGGCAGTACCTTAGATAGGCCTCAGTGACCAAGGCTGTCGTCTGGCTCATGCCTTAGCTGTGTTAAGTGTGGAAAACGTGCTGGTCCTCAGGCTGGGCCCACGGCCTAGCTTTCGCTTCTGTGAGAGTGCTGCCCCGAGTCTCCTCCTGGAGCCAGTCGTCAGCACGGTGCCTTTTGGCACTGCAGTTCTCTTTCAGTCAAGGAGGCCGTGCGACTGGCACAGGGAGTCTGCGCAGCACGGCCTTCGCGAGGCTCTTTGACGACTGGGGCACTCAAGGCAGGCAAGCCAGAGAGCAGTACGTTGCCCTTGCTATGAACGTGAAGAGCTTTCTCCAGGGCCCTGTGGAGGCTAAGGTTCCTCAGAAGCCGGGAGCCGCCGTTGCGGCACGGAGAGAAGTCATCCTGCGACCTTGGCGAACGAGCTCCTATCCTGTGTGCCCCCAGGAGCGTCGCAGAGTTAAGGCACTCCGTGGTGGAGTATGGCCTCATGGAAGCCACTGCACACCCAACTCCCCCGACGTGAAACACTGGAACTTACCTTGAGGCCTGAGGTCACCTTTCGTTCGGCCGGAGCGGAACATGTGGTGCCGTGGGAGGAGTTCCTAGAAAGGGATGGCCAGCACGGTTTTCGCTTTGAGAGAACACGCAGCCTCGGCCCACAACGACAATCCTGCCGTGCAGAGACGTCGGGCCGCTAGTGCTGTTCAGGCAGCTTTGAAGCCAAGCGCAAGGCGCCTCCAAACGGGGGGAAAGCGTACTCTCCCCTCCGCGTCCCACGTTCAAGCTGAATGACGCAGCATGTTTCTCGGAAGGCTCTGCCGAGCTATCTAGTACAAGGGAGAGAGTGCCTGCCTCTGCTGAGAAAGGTTTTGACGTGGGGATTGCCGGACATGAGGAAGAGCGTTCCCCAGGCCGTGCAAAGTTTAGGCTTTGGTGACTCTGGATGGTCCCAAGGGTCCAGACTTGTCCCTGGGAAAGCTGTCCTCTTTTTCTTTCTCCGGCTGGAAGCAAACAGCTGGCAACCGACTGCCGTACGCAGACGTCCTGGGGGAGCCCCCCGGTTTCATTTGGGACGCACGTGGGTGTCTCACAGAAGAGCCCAAATTCCTAATTGGGGGCACACCAGCGTGGAATGTAAGGCTGTTTAGAACTGCGTACCCTGAGGCCGTTGGGAGGCCGTACGAACGAGAGCTTTCGAGCGAACAGGGCCGCGCTTCGCCATCATCGTTGCCCGTTCACGGAGCTTAATGAAACGAATGCATGCACTTCCTGTGGCTCAAACGCAACAGAGGACTTGGAAGGCATACAGTGCCCTTTGACAGCTGTTACAACGAACGTGAGTGCACAGTGTCTCGTGAAATAAATCCCTAGCACCGTTGAAGCATCCCGTTAACGCATGCTTCTTCGCTCCTATGGCACTCCGAGGTGTTACTGACGGGGGAAATCTGGACTTTTACTTGAGGCCGGGGGGGGGGGGGTGGGGGACTCACAATTCTTTGGTCGGCGAGCTCCAGAGTGCTCTTGCTGAAGCTCCCAGCAAGGACCTGAGAGCAGCAGGCCTCACACGAGTACACTCAGACGGCTTCCGTCACGAGTCAACTCAGGCCTCTTATGTGAGGCCTTCCGGCAGCAAAGAGAAGGTGGGCGCGAGGGGTGTGCTTCAGGCAGCTTAGGACCCGCGACTGTCTCGTCTACCACGGAGGGGAATAAGGTTTGCCCAGGGTCGCCCAGTTTCAAAGCCGAGCTCACGTAGTTATCCTCAGTGGTTTCTGATTACCTCAAGGAAACACACGGGAGGAACAGGGCCCTTCCATGGAGGCCCTTTCGGGCACAGGGACCTCTGCGTGGGATCTACTGGGTAAGTATGGCAGTACCTTAGATAGGCCTCAGTGACCAAGGCTGTCGTCTGGCTCATGCCTTAGCTGTGTTAAGTGTGGAAAACGTGCTGGTCCTCAGGCTGGGCCCACGGCCTAGCTTTCGCTTCTGTGAGAGTGCTGCCCCGAGTCTCCTCCTGGAGCCAGTCGTCAGCACGGTGCCTTTTGGCACTGCAGTTCTCTTTCAGTCAAGGAGGCCGTGCGACTGGCACAGGGAGTCTGCGCAGCACGGCCTTCGCGAGGCTCTTTGACGACTGGGGCACTCAAGGCAGGCAAGCCAGAGAGCAGTACGTTGCCCTTGCTATGAACGTGAAGAGCTTTCTCCAGGGCCCTGTGGAGGCTAAGGTTCCTCAGAAGCCGGGAGCCGCCGTTGCGGCACGGAGAGAAGTCATCCTGCGACCTTGGCGAACGAGCTCCTATCCTGTGTGCCCCCAGGAGCGTCGCAGAGTTAAGGCACTCCGTGGTGGAGTATGGCCTCATGGAAGCCACTGCACACCCAACTCCCCCGACGTGAAACACTGGAACTTACCTTGAGGCCTGAGGTCACCTTTCGTTCGGCCGGAGCGGAACATGTGGTGCCGTGGGAGGAGTTCCTAGAAAGGGATGGCCAGCACGGTTTTCGCTTTGAGAGAACACGCAGCCTCGGCCCACAACGACAATCCTGCCGTGCAGAGACGTCGGGCCGCTAGTGCTGTTCAGGCAGCTTTGAAGCCAAGCGCAAGGCGCCTCCAAACGGGGGGAAAGCGTACTCTCCCCTCCGCGTCCCACGTTCAAGCTGAATGACGCAGCATGTTTCTCGGAAGGCTCTGCCGAGCTATCTAGTACAAGGGAGAGAGTGCCTGCCTCTGCTGAGAAAGGTTTTGACGTGGGGATTGCCGGACATGAGGAAGAGCGTTCCCCAGGCCGTGCAAAGTTTAGGCTTTGGTGACTCTGGATGGTCCCAAGGGTCCAGACTTGTCCCTGGGAAAGCTGTCCTCTTTTTCTTTCTCCGGCTGGAAGCAAACAGCTGGCAACCGACTGCCGTACGCAGACGTCCTGGGGGAGCCCCCCGGTTTCATTTGGGACGCACGTGGGTGTCTCACAGAAGAGCCCAAATTCCTAATTGGGGGCACACCAGCGTGGAATGTAAGGCTGTTTAGAACTGCGTACCCTGGGGCCGTTGGGAGGCCGTACGAACGAGAGCTTTCGAGCGAACAGGGCCGCGCTTCGCCATCATCGTTGCCCGTTCACGGAGCTTAATGAAACGAATGCATGCACTTCCTGTGGCTCAAACGCAACAGAGGACTTGGAAGGCATACAGTGCCCTTTGACAGCTGTTACAACGAACGTGAGTGCACAGTGTCTCGTGAAATAAATCCCTAGCACCGTTGAAGCATCCCGTTAACGCATGCTTCTTCGCTCCTATGGCACTCCGAGGTGTTACTGACGGGGGAAATCTGGACTTTTACTTGAGGCCGGGGTGGGGGGTGGGGGACTCACAATTCTTTGGTCGGCGAGCTCCAGAGTGCTCTTGCTGAAGCTCCCAGCAAGGACCTGAGAGCAGCAGGCCTCACACGAGTACACTCAGACGGCTTCCGTCACGAGTCAACTCAGGCCTCTTATGTGAGGCCTTCCGGCAGCAAAGAGAAGGTGGGCGCGAGGGGTGTGCTTCAGGCAGCTTAGGACCCGCGACTGTCTCGTCTACCACGGAGGGGAATAAGGTTTGCCCAGGGTCGCCCAGTTTCAAAGCCGAGCTCACGTAGTTATCCTCAGTGGTTTCTGATTACCTCAAGGAAACACACGGGAGGAACAGGGCCCTTCCATGGAGGCCCTTTCGGGCACAGGGACCTCTGCGTGGGATCTACTGGGTAAGTATGGCAGTACCTTAGATAGGCCTCAGTGACCAAGGCTGTCGTCTGGCTCATGCCTTAGCTGTGTTAAGTGTGGAAAACGTGCTGGTCCTCAGGCTGGGCCCACGGCCTAGCTTTCGCTTCTGTGAGAGTGCTGCCCCGAGTCTCCTCCTGGAGCCAGTCGTCAGCACGGTGCCTTTTGGCACTGCAGTTCTCTTTCAGTCAAGGAGGCCGTGCGACTGGCACAGGGAGTCTGCGCAGCACGGCCTTCGCGAGGCTCTTTGACGACTGGGGCACTCAAGGCAGGCAAGCCAGAGAGCAGTACGTTGCCCTTGCTATGAACGTGAAGAGCTTTCTCCAGGGCCCTGTGGAGGCTAAGGTTCCTCAGAAGCCGGGAGCCGCCGTTGCGGCACGGAGAGAAGTCATCCTGCGACCTTGGCGAACGAGCTCCTATCCTGTGTGCCCCCAGGAGCGTCGCAGAGTTAAGGCACTCCGTGGTGGAGTATGGCCTCATGGAAGCCACTGCACACCCAACTCCCCCGACGTGAAACACTGGAACTTACCTTGAGGCCTGAGGTCACCTTTCGTTCGGCCGGAGCGGAACATGTGGTGCCGTGGGAGGAGTTCCTAGAAAGGGATGGCCAGCACGGTTTTCGCTTTGAGAGAACACGCAGCCTCGGCCCACAACGACAATCCTGCCGTGCAGAGACGTCGGGCCGCTAGTGCTGTTCAGGCAGCTTTGAAGCCAAGCGCAAGGCGCCTCCAAACGGGGGGAAAGCGTACTCTCCCCTCCGCGTCCCACGTTCAAGCTGAATGACGCAGCATGTTTCTCGGAAGGCTCTGCCGAGCTATCTAGTACAAGGGAGAGAGTGCCTGCCTCTGCTGAGAAAGGTTTTGACGTGGGGATTGCCGGACATGAGGAAGAGCGTTCCCCAGGCCGTGCAAAGTTTAGGCTTTGGTGACTCTGGATGGTCCCAAGGGTCCAGACTTGTCCCTGGGAAAGCTGTCCTCTTTTTCTTTCTCCGGCTGGAAGCAAACAGCTGGCAACCGACTGCCGTACGCAGACGTCCTGGGGGAGCCCCCCGGTTTCATTTGGGACGCACGTGGGTGTCTCACAGAAGAGCCCAAATTCCTAATTGGGGGCACACCAGCGTGGAATGTAAGGCTGTTTAGAACTGCGTACCCTGAGGCCGTTGGGAGGCCGTACGAACGAGAGCTTTCGAGCGAACAGGGCAGCGCTTCGCCATCATCGTTGCCCGTTCACGGAGCTTAATGAAACGAATGCATGCACTTCCTGTGGCTCAAACGCAACAGAGGACTTGGAAGGCATACAGTGCCCTTTGACAGCTGTTACAACGAACGTGAGTGCACAGTGTCTCGTGAAATAAATCCCTAGCACCGTTGAAGCATCCCGTTAACGCATGCTTCTTCGCTCCTATGGCACTCCGAGGTGTTACTGACGGGGGAAATCTGGACTTTTACTTGAGGCCGGGGGGGGGGGTGGGGGGCTCACAATTCTTTGGTCGGCGAGCTCCAGAGTGCTCTTGCTGAAGCTCCCAGCAAGGACCTGAGAGCAGCAGGCCTCACACGAGTACACTCAGACGGCTTCCGTCACGAGTCAACTCAGGCCTCTTATGTGAGGCCTTCCGGCAGCAAAGAGAAGGTGGGCGCGAGGGGTGTGCTTCAGGCAGCTTAGGACCCGCGACTGTCTCGTCTACCACGGAGGGGAATAAGGTTTGCCCAGGGTCGCCCAGTTTCAAAGCCGAGCTCACGTAGTTATCCTCAGTGGTTTCTGATTACCTCAAGGAAACACACGGGAGGAACAGGGCCCTTCCATGGAGGCCCTTTCGGGCACAGGGACCTCTGCGTGGGATCTACTGGGTAAGTATGGCAGTACCTTAGATAGGCCTCAGTGACCAAGGCTGTCGTCTGGCTCATGCCTTAGCTGTGTTAAGTGTGGAAAACGTGCTGGTCCTCAGGCTGGGCCCACGGCCTAGCTTTCGCTTCTGTGAGAGTGCTGCCCCGAGTCTCCTCCTGGAGCCAGTCGTCAGCACGGTGCCTTTTGGCACTGCAGTTCTCTTTCAGTCAAGGAGGCCGTGCGACTGGCACAGGGAGTCTGCGCAGCACGGCCTTCGCGAGGCTCTTTGACGACTGGGGCACTCAAGGCAGGCAAGCCAGAGAGCAGTACGTTGCCCTTGCTATGAACGTGAAGAGCTTTCTCCAGGGCCCTGTGGAGGCTAAGGTTCCTCAGAAGCCGGGAGCCGCCGTTGCGGCACGGAGAGAAGTCATCCTGCGACCTTGGCGAACGAGCTCCTATCCTGTGTGCCCCCAGGAGCGTCGCAGAGTTAAGGCACTCCGTGGTGGAGTATGGCCTCATGGAAGCCACTGCACACCCAACTCCCCCGACGTGAAACACTGGAACTTACCTTGAGGCCTGAGGTCACCTTTCGTTCGGCCGGAGCGGAACATGTGGTGCCGTGGGAGGAGTTCCTAGAAAGGGATGGCCAGCACGGTTTTCGCTTTGAGAGAACACGCAGCCTCGGCCCACAACGACAATCCTGCCGTGCAGAGACGTCGGGCCGCTAGTGCTGTTCAGGCAGCTTTGAAGCCAAGCGCAAGGCGCCTCCAAACGGGGGGAAAGCGTACTCTCCCCTCCGCGTCCCACGTTCAAGCTGAATGACGCAGCATGTTTCTCGGAAGGCTCTGCCGAGCTATCTAGTACAAGGGAGAGAGTGCCTGCCTCTGCTGAGAAAGGTTTTGACGTGGGGATTGCCGGACATGAGGAAGAGCGTTCCCCAGGCCGTGCAAAGTTTAGGCTTTGGTGACTCTGGATGGTCCCAAGGGTCCAGACTTGTCCCTGGGAAAGCTGTCCTCTTTTTCTTTCTCCGGCTGGAAGCAAACAGCTGGCAACCGACTGCCGTACGCAGACGTCCTGGGGGAGCCCCCCGGTTTCATTTGGGACGCACGTGGGTGTCTCACAGAAGAGCCCAAATTCCTAATTGGGGGCACACCAGCGTGGAATGTAAGGCTGTTTAGAACTGCGTACCCTGAGGCCGTTGGGAGGCCGTACGAACGAGAGCTTTCGAGCGAACAGGGCAGCGCTTCGCCATCATCGTTGCCCGTTCACGGAGCTTAATGAAACGAATGCATGCACTTCCTGTGGCTCAAACGCAACAGAGGACTTGGAAGGCATACAGTGCCCTTTGACAGCTGTTACAACGAACGTGAGTGCACAGTGTCTCGTGAAATAAATCCCTAGCACCGTTGAAGCATCCCGTTAACGCATGCTTCTTCGCTCCTATGGCACTCCGAGGTGTTACTGACGGGGGAAATCTGGACTTTCACTTGAGGCCGGGGGGGGGGGGGTGGGGGGCTCACAATTCTTTGGTCGGCGAGCTCCAGAGTGCTCTTGCTGAAGCTCCCAGCAAGGACCTGAGAGCAGCAGGCCTCACACGAGTACACTCAGACGGCTTCCGTCACGAGTCAACTCAGGCCTCTTATGTGAGGCCTTCCGGCAGCAAAGAGAAGGTGGGCGCGAGGGGTGTGCTTCAGGCAGCTTAGGACCCGCGACTGTCTCGTCTACCACGGAGGGGAATAAGGTTTGCCCAGGGTCGCCCAGTTTCAAAGCCGAGCTCACGTAGTTATCCTCAGTGGTTTCTGATTACCTCAAGGAAACACACGGGAGGAACAGGGCCCTTCCATGGAGGCCCTTTCGGGCACAGGGACCTCTGCGTGGGATCTACTGGGTAAGTATGGCAGTACCTTAGATAGGCCTCAGTGACCAAGGCTGTCGTCTGGCTCATGCCTTAGCTGTGTTAAGTGTGGAAAACGTGCTGGTCCTCAGGCTGGGCCCACGGCCTAGCTTTCGCTTCTGTGAGAGTGCTGCCCCGAGTCTCCTCCTGGAGCCAGTCGTCAGCACGGTGCCTTTTGGCACTGCAGTTCTCTTTCAGTCAAGGAGGCCGTGCGACTGGCACAGGGAGTCTGCGCAGCACGGCCTTCGCGAGGCTCTTTGACGACTGGGGCACTCAAGGCAGGCAAGCCAGAGAGCAGTACGTTGCCCTTGCTATGAACGTGAAGAGCTTTCTCCAGGGCCCTGTGGAGGCTAAGGTTCCTCAGAAGCCGGGAGCCGCCGTTGCGGCACGGAGAGAAGTCATCCTGCGACCTTGGCGAACGAGCTCCTATCCTGTGTGCCCCCAGGAGCGTCGCAGAGTTAAGGCACTCCGTGGTGGAGTATGGCCTCATGGAAGCCACTGCACACCCAACTCCCCCGACGTGAAACACTGGAACTTACCTTGAGGCCTGAGGTCACCTTTCGTTCGGCCGGAGCGGAACATGTGGTGCCGTGGGAGGAGTTCCTAGAAAGGGATGGCCAGCACGGTTTTCGCTTTGAGAGAACACGCAGCCTCGGCCCACAACGACAATCCTGCCGTGCAGAGACGTCGGGCCGCTAGTGCTGTTCAGGCAGCTTTGAAGCCAAGCGCAAGGCGCCTCCAAACGGGGGGAAAGCGTACTCTCCCCTCCGCGTCCCACGTTCAAGCTGAATGACGCAGCATGTTTCTCGGAAGGCTCTGCCGAGCTATCTAGTACAAGGGAGAGAGTGCCTGCCTCTGCTGAGAAAGGTTTTGACGTGGGGATTGCCGGACATGAGGAAGAGCGTTCCCCAGGCCGTGCAAAGTTTAGGCTTTGGTGACTCTGGATGGTCCCAAGGGTCCAGACTTGTCCCTGGGAAAGCTGTCCTCTTTTTCTTTCTCCGGCTGGAAGCAAACAGCTGGCAACCGACTGCCGTACGCAGACGTCCTGGGGGAGCCCCCCGGTTTCATTTGGGACGCACGTGGGTGTCTCACAGAAGAGCCCAAATTCCTAATTGGGGGCACACCAGCGTGGAATGTAAGGCTGTTTAGAACTGCGTACCCTGAGGCCGTTGGGAGGCCGTACGAACGAGAGCTTTCGAGCGAACAGGGCAGCGCTTCGCCATCATCGTTGCCCGTTCACGGAGCTTAATGAAACGAATGCATGCACTTCCTGTGGCTCAAACGCAACAGAGGACTTGGAAGGCATACAGTGCCCTTTGACAGCTGTTACAACGAACGTGAGTGCACAGTGTCTCGTGAAATAAATCCCTAGCACCGTTGAAGCATCCCGTTAACGCATGCTTCTTCGCTCCTATGGCACTCCGAGGTGTTACTGACGGGGGAAATCTGGACTTTTACTTGAGGCCGGGGGGGGGGGTGGGGGGCTCACAATTCTTTGGTCGGCGAGCTCCAGAGTGCTCTTGCTGAAGCTCCCAGCAAGGACCTGAGAGCAGCAGGCCTCACACGAGTACACTCAGACGGCTTCCGTCACGAGTCAACTCAGGCCTCTTATGTGAGGCCTTCCGGCAGCAAAGAGAAGGTGGGCGCGAGGGGTGTGCTTCAGGCAGCTTAGGACCCGCGACTGTCTCGTCTACCACGGAGGGGAATAAGGTTTGCCCAGAGTCGCCCAGTTTCAAAGCCGAGCTCACGTAGTTATCCTCAGTGGTTTCTGATTACCTCAAGGAAACACACGGGAGGAACAGGGCCCTTCCATGGAGGCCCTTTCGGGCACAGGGACCTCTGCGTGGGATCTACTGGGTAAGTATGGCAGTACCTTAGATAGACCTCAGTGACCAAGGCTGTCGTCTGGCTCATGCCTTAGCTGTGTTAAGTGTGGAAAACGTGCTGGTCCTCAGGCTGGGCCCACGGCCTAGCTTTCGCTTCTGTGAGAGTGCTGCCCCGAGTCTCCTCCTGGAGCCAGTCGTCAGCACGGTGCCTTTTGGCACTGCAGTTCTCTTTCAGTCAAGGAGGCCGTGCGACTGGCACAGGGAGTCTGCGCAGCACGGCCTTCGCGAGGCTCTTTGACGACTGGGGCACTCAAGGCAGGCAAGCCAGAGAGCAGTACGTTGCCCTTGCTATGAACGTGAAGAGCTTTCTCCAGGGCCCTGTGGAGGCTAAGGTTCCTCAGAAGCCGGGAGCCGCCGTTGCGGCACGGAGAGAAGTCATCCTGCGACCTTGGCGAACGAGCTCCTATCCTGTGTGCCCCCAGGAGCGTCGCAGAGTTAAGGCACTCCGTGGTGGAGTATGGCCTCATGGAAGCCACTGCACACCCAACTCCCCCGACGTGAAACACTGGAACTTACCTTGAGGCCTGAGGTCACCTTTCGTTCGGCCGGAGCGGAACATGTGGTGCCGTGGGAGGAGTTCCTAGAAAGGGATGGCCAGCACGGTTTTCGCTTTGAGAGAACACGCAGCCTCGGCCCACAACGACAATCCTGCCGTGCAGAGACGTCGGGCCGCTAGTGCTGTTCAGGCAGCTTTGAAGCCAAGCGCAAGGCGCCTCCAAACGGGGGGAAAGCGTACTCTCCCCTCCGCGTCCCACGTTCAAGCTGAATGACGCAGCATGTTTCTCGGAAGGCTCTGCCGAGCTATCTAGTACAAGGGAGAGAGTGCCTGCCTCTGCTGAGAAAGGTTTTGACGTGGGGATTGCCGGACATGAGGAAGAGCGTTCCCCAGGCCGTGCAAAGTTTAGGCTTTGGTGACTCTGGATGGTCCCAAGGGTCCAGACTTGTCCCTGGGAAAGCTGTCCTCTTTTTCTTTCTCCGGCTGGAAGCAAACAGCTGGCATCCGACTGCCGTACGCAGACGTCCTGGGGGAGCCCCCCGGTTTCATTTGGGACGCACGTGGGTGTCTCACAGAAGAGCCCAAATTCCTAATTGGGGGCACACCAGCGTGGAATGTAAGGCTGTTTAGAACTGCGTACCCTGAGGCCGTTGGGAGGCCGTACGAACGAGAGCTTTCGAGCGAACAGGGCAGCGCTTCGCCATCATCGTTGCCCGTTCACGGAGCTTAATGAAACGAATGCATGCACTTCCTGTGGCTCAAACGCAACAGAGGACTTGGAAGGCATACAGTGCCCTTTGACAGCTGTTACAACGAACGTGAGTGCACAGTGTCTCGTGAAATAAATCCCTAGCACCGTTGAAGCATCCCGTTAACGCATGCTTCTTCGCTCCTATGGCACTCCGAGGTGTTACTGACGGGGGAAATCTGGACTTTTACTTGAGGCCGGGGGGGGGTGGGGGGCTCACAATTCTTTGGTCGGCGAGCTCCAGAGTGCTCTTGCTGAAGCTCCCAGCAAGGACCTGAGAGCAGCAGGCCTCACACGAGTACACTCAGACGGCTTCCGTCACGAGTCAACTCAGGCCTCTTATGTGAGGCCTTCCGGCAGCAAAGAGAAGGTGGGCGCGAGGGGTGTGCTTCAGGCAGCTTAGGACCCGCGACTGTCTCGTCTACCACGGAGGGGAATAAGGTTTGCCCAGGGTCGCCCAGTTTCAAAGCCGAGCTCACGTAGTTATCCTCAGTGGTTTCTGATTACCTCAAGGAAACACACGGGAGGAACAGGGCCCTTCCATGGAGGTCCTTTCGGGCACAGGGACCTCTGCGTGGGATCTACTGGGTAAGTATGGCAGTACCTTAGATAGGCCTCAGTGACCAAGGCTGTCGTCTGGCTCATGCCTTAGCTGTGTTAAGTGTGGAAAACGTGCTGGTCCTCAGGCTGGGCCCACGGCCTAGCTTTCGCTTCTGTGAGAGTGCTGCCCCGAGTCTCCTCCTGGAGCCAGTCGTCAGCACGGTGCCTTTTGGCACTGCAGTTCTCTTTCAGTCAAGGAGGCCGTGCGACTGGCACAGGGAGTCTGCGCAGCACGGCCTTCGCGAGGCTCTTTGACGACTGGGGCACTCAAGGCAGGCAAGCCAGAGAGCAGTACGTTGCCCTTGCTATGAACGTGAAGAGCTTTCTCCAGGGCCCTGTGGAGGCTAAGGTTCCTCAGAAGCCGGGAGCCGCCGTTGCGGCACGGAGAGAAGTCATCCTGCGACCTTGGCGAACGAGCTCCTATCCTGTGTGCCCCCAGGAGCGTCGCAGAGTTAAGGCACTCCGTGGTGGAGTATGGCCTCATGGAAGCCACTGCACACCCAACTCCCCCGACGTGAAACACTGGAACTTACCTTGAGGCCTGAGGTCACCTTTCGTTCGGCCGGAGCGGAACATGTGGTGCCGTGGGAGGAGTTCCTAGAAAGGGGTGGCCAGCACGGTTTTCGCTTTGAGAGAACACGCAGCCTCGGCCCACAACGACAATCCTGCCGTGCAGAGACGTCGGGCCGCTAGTGCTGTTCAGGCAGCTTTGAAGCCAAGCGCAAGGCGCCTCCAAACGGGGGGAAAGCGTACTCTCCCCTCCGCGTCCCACGTTCAAGCTGAATGACGCAGCATGTTTCTCGGAAGGCTCTGCCGAGCTATCTAGTACAAGGGAGAGAGTGCCTGCCTCTGCTGAGAAAGGTTTTGACGTGGGGATTGCCGGACATGAGGAAGAGCGTTCCCCAGGCCGTGCAAAGTTTAGGCTTTGGTGACTCTGGATGGTCCCAAGGGTCCAGACTTGTCCCTGGGAAAGCTGTCCTCTTTTTCTTTCTCCGGCTGGAAGCAAACAGCTGGCAACCGACTGCCGTACGCAGACGTCCTGGGGGAGCCCCCCGGTTTCATTTGGGACGCACGTGGGTGTCTCACAGAAGAGCCCAAATTCCTAATTGGGGGCACACCAGCGTGGAATGTAAGGCTGTTTAGAACTGCGTACCCTGAGGCCGTTGGGAGGCCGTACGAACGAGAGCTTTCGAGCGAACAGGGCAGCGCTTCGCCATCATCGTTGCCCGTTCACGGAGCTTAATGAAACGAATGCATGCACTTCCTGTGGCTCAAACGCAACAGAGGACTTGGAAGGCATACAGTGCCCTTTGACAGCTGTTACAACGAACGTGAGTGCACAGTGTCTCGTGAAATAAATCCCTAGCACCGTTGAAGCATCCCGTTAACGCATGCTTCTTCGCTCCTATGGCACTCCGAGGTGTTACTGACGGGGGAAATCTGGACTTTTACTTGAGGCCGGGGGGGGGGTGGGGGGCTCACAATTCTTTGGTCGGCGAGCTCCAGAGTGCTCTTGCTGAAGCTCCCAGCAAGGACCTGAGAGCAGCAGGCCTCACACGAGTACACTCAGACGGCTTCCGTCACGAGTCAACTCAGGCCTCTTATGTGAGGCCTTCCGGCAGCAAAGAGAAGGTGGGCGCGAGGGGTGTGCTTCAGGCAGCTTAGGACCCGCGACTGTCTCGTCTACCACGGAGGGGAATAAGGTTTGCCCAGGGTCGCCCAGTTTCAAAGCCGAGCTCACGTAGTTATCCTCAGTGGTTTCTGATTACCTCAAGGAAACACACGGGAGGAACAGGGCCCTTCCATGGAGGCCCTTTCGGGCACAGGGACCTCTGCGTGGGATCTACTGGGTAAGTATGGCAGTACCTTAGATAGGCCTCAGTGACCAAGGCTGTCGTCTGGCTCATGCCTTAGCTGTGTTAAGTGTGGAAAACGTGCTGGTCCTCAGGCTGGGCCCACGGCCTAGCTTTCGCTTCTGTGAGAGTGCTGCCCCGAGTCTCCTCCTGGAGCCAGTCGTCAGCACGGTGCCTTTTGGCACTGCAGTTCTCTTTCAGTCAAGGAGGCCGTGCGACTGGCACAGGGAGTCTGCGCAGCACGGCCTTCGCGAGGCTCTTTGACGACTGGGGCACTCAAGGCAGGCAAGCCAGAGAGCAGTACGTTGCCCTTGCTATGAACGTGAAGAGCTTTCTCCAGGGCCCTGTGGAGGCTAAGGTTCCTCAGAAGCCGGGAGCCGCCGTTGCGGCACGGAGAGAAGTCATCCTGCGACCTTGGCGAACGAGCTCCTATCCTGTGTGCCCCCAGGAGCGTCGCAGAGTTAAGGCACTCCGTGGTGGAGTATGGCCTCATGGAAGCCACTGCACACCCAACTCCCCCGACGTGAAACACTGGAACTTACCTTGAGGCCTGAGGTCACCTTTCGTTCGGCCGGAGCGGAACATGTGGTGCCGTGGGAGGAGTTCCTAGAAAGGGGTGGCCAGCACGGTTTTCGCTTTGAGAGAACACGCAGCCTCGGCCCACAACGACAATCCTGCCGTGCAGAGACGTCGGGCCGCTAGTGCTGTTCAGGCAGCTTTGAAGCCAAGCGCAAGGCGCCTCCAAACGGGGGGAAAGCGTACTCTCCCCTCCGCGTCCCACGTTCAAGCTGAATGACGCAGCATGTTTCTCGGAAGGCTCTGCCGAGCTATCTAGTACAAGGGAGAGAGTGCCTGCCTCTGCTGAGAAAGGTTTTGACGTGGGGATTGCCGGACATGAGGAAGAGCGTTCCCCAGGCCGTGCAAAGTTTAGGCTTTGGTGACTCTGGATGGTCCCAAGGGTCCAGACTTGTCCCTGGGAAAGCTGTCCTCTTTTTCTTTCTCCGGCTGGAAGCAAACAGCTGGCAACCGACTGCCGTACGCAGACGTCCTGGGGGAGCCCCCCGGTTTCATTTGGGACGCACGTGGGTGTCTCACAGAAGAGCCCAAATTCCTAATTGGGGGCACACCAGCGTGGAATGTAAGGCTGTTTAGAACTGCGTACCCTGAGGCCGTTGGGAGGCCGTACGAACGAGAGCTTTCGAGCGAACAGGGCCGTGCTTCGCCATCATCGTTGCCCGTTCACGGAGCTTAATGAAACGAATGCATGCACTTCCTGTGGCTCAAACGCAACAGAGGACTTGGAAGGCATACAGTGCCCTTTGACAGCTGTTACAACGAACGTGAGTGCACAGTGTCTCGTGAAATAAATCCCTAGCACCGTTGAAGCATCCCGTTAACGCATGCTTCTTCGCTCCTATGGCACTCCGAGGTGTTACTGACGGGGGAAATCTGGACTTTTACTTGAGGCCGGGGGGGGGGGGGGGGGCTCACAATTCTTTGGTCGGCGAGCTCCAGAGTGCTCTTGCTGAAGCTCCCAGCAAGGACCTGAGAGCAGCAGGCCTCACACGAGTACACTCAGACGGCTTCCGTCACGAGTCAACTCAGGCCTCTTATGTGAGGCCTTCCGGCAGCAAAGAGAAGGTGGGCGCGAGGGGTGTGCTTCAGGCAGCTTAGGACCCGCGACTGTCTCGTCTACCACGGAGGGGAATAAGGTTTGCCCAGGGTCGCCCAGTTTCAAAGCCGAGCTCACGTAGTTATCCTCAGTGGTTTCTGATTACCTCAAGGAAACACACGGGAGGAACAGGGCCCTTCCATGGAGGCCCTTTCGGGCACAGGGACCTCTGCGTGGGATCTACTGGGTAAGTATGGCAGTACCTTAGATAGGCCTCAGTGACCAAGGCTGTCGTCTGGCTCATGCCTTAGCTGTGTTAAGTGTGGAAAACGTGCTGGTCCTCAGGCTGGGCCCACGGCCTAGCTTTCGCTTCTGTGAGAGTGCTGCCCCGAGTCTCCTCCTGGAGCCAGTCGTCAGCACGGTGCCTTTTGGCACTGCAGTTCTCTTTCAGTCAAGGAGGCCGTGCGACTGGCACAGGGAGTCTGCGCAGCACGGCCTTCGCGAGGCTCTTTGACGACTGGGGCACTCAAGGCAGGCAAGCCAGAGAGCAGTACGTTGCCCTTGCTATGAACGTGAAGAGCTTTCTCCAGGGCCCTGTGGAGGCTAAGGTTCCTCAGAAGCCGGGAGCCGCCGTTGCGGCACGGAGAGAAGTCATCCTGCGACCTTGGCGAACGAGCTCCTATCCTGTGTGCCCCCAGGAGCGTCGCAGAGTTAAGGCACTCCGTGGTGGAGTATGGCCTCATGGAAGCCACTGCACACCCAACTCCCCCGACGTGAAACACTGGAACTTACCTTGAGGCCTGAGGTCACCTTTCGTTCGGCCGGAGCGGAACATGTGGTGCCGTGGGAGGAGTTCCTAGAAAGGGATGGCCAGCACGGTTTTCGCTCTGAGAGAACACGCAGCCTCGGCCCACAACGACAATCCTGCCGTGCAGAGACGTCGGGCCGCTAGTGCTGTTCAGGCAGCTTTGAAGCCAAGCGCAAGGCGCCTCCAAACGGGGGGAAAGCGTACTCTCCCCTCCGCGTCCCACGTTCAAGCTGAATGACGCAGCATGTTTCTCGGAAGGCTCTGCCGAGCTATCTAGTACAAGGGAGAGAGTGCCTGCCTCTGCTGAGAAAGGTTTTGACGTGGGGATTGCCGGACATGAGGAAGAGCGTTCCCCAGGCCGTGCAAAGTTTAGGCTTTGGTGACTCTGGATGGTCCCAAGGGTCCAGACTTGTCCCTGGGAAAGCTGTCCTCTTTTTCTTTCTCCGGCTGGAAGCAAACAGCTGGCAACCGACTGCCGTACGCAGACGTCCTGGGGGAGCCCCCCGGTTTCATTTGGGATGCACGTGGGTGTCTCACAGAAGAGCCCAAATTCCTAATTGGGGGCACACCAGCGTGGAATGTAAGGCTGTTTAGAACTGCGTACCCTGAGGCCGTTGGGAGGCCGTACGAACGAGAGCTTTCGAGCGAACAGGGCCGCGCTTCGCCATCATCGTTGCCCGTTCACGGAGCTTAATGAAACGAATGCATGCACTTCCTGTGGCTCAAACGCAACAGAGGACTTGGAAGGCATACAGTGCCCTTTGACAGCTGTTACAACGAACGTGAGTGCACAGTGTCTCGTGAAATAAATCCCTAGCACCGTTGAAGCATCCCGTTAACGCATGCTTCTTCGCTCCTATGGCACTCCGAGGTGTTACTGACGGGGGAAATCTGGACTTTTACTTGAGGCCGGGGGGGGGGGGGGGGGCTCACAATTCTTTGGTCGGCGAGCTCCAGAGTGCTCTTGCTGAAGCTCCCAGCAAGGACCTGAGAGCAGCAGGCCTCACACGAGTACACTCAGACGGCTTCCGTCACGAGTCAACTCAGGCCTCTTATGTGAGGCCTTCCGGCAGCAAAGAGAAGGTGGGCGCGAGGGGTGTGCTTCAGGCAGCTTAGGACCCGCGACTGTCTCGTCTACCACGGAGGGGAATAAGGTTTGCCCAGGGTCGCCCAGTTTCAAAGCCGAGCTCACGTAGTTATCCTCAGTGGTTTCTGATTACCTCAAGGAAACACACGGGAGGAACAGGGCCCTTCCATGGAGGCCCTTTCGGGCACAGGGACCTCTGCGTGGGATCTACTGGGTAAGTATGGCAGTACCTTAGATAGGCCTCAGTGACCAAGGCTGTCGTCTGGCTCATGCCTTAGCTGTGTTAAGTGTGGAAAACGTGCTGGTCCTCAGGCTGGGCCCACGGCCTAGCTTTCGCTTCTGTGAGAGTGCTGCCCCGAGTCTCCTCCTGGAGCCAGTCGTCAGCACGGTGCCTTTTGGCACTGCAGTTCTCTTTCAGTCAAGGAGGCCGTGCGACTGGCACAGGGAGTCTGCGCAGCACGGCCTTCGCGAGGCTCTTTGACGACTGGGGCACTCAAGGCAGGCAAGCCAGAGAGCAGTACGTTGCCCTTGCTATGAACGTGAAGAGCTTTCTCCAGGGCCCTGTGGAGGCTAAGGTTCCTCAGAAGCCGGGAGCCGCCGTTGCGGCACGGAGAGAAGTCATCCTGCGACCTTGGCGAACGAGCTCCTATCCTGTGTGCCCCCAGGAGCGTCGCAGAGTTAAGGCACTCCGTGGTGGAGTATGGCCTCATGGAAGCCACTGCACACCCAACTCCCCCGACGTGAAACACTGGAACTTACCTTGAGGCCTGAGGTCACCTTTCGTTCGGCCGGAGCGGAACATGTGGTGCCGTGGGAGGAGTTCCTAGAAAGGGATGGCCAGCACGGTTTTCGCTCTGAGAGAACACGCAGCCTCGGCCCACAACGACAATCCTGCCGTGCAGAGACGTCGGGCCGCTAGTGCTGTTCAGGCAGCTTTGAAGCCAAGCGCAAGGCGCCTCCAAACGGGGGGAAAGCGTACTCTCCCCTCCGCGTCCCACGTTCAAGCTGAATGACGCAGCATGTTTCTCGGAAGGCTCTGCCGAGCTATCTAGTACAAGGGAGAGAGTGCCTGCCTCTGCTGAGAAAGGTTTTGACGTGGGGATTGCCGGACATGAGGAAGAGCGTTCCCCAGGCCGTGCAAAGTTTAGGCTTTGGTGACTCTGGATGGTCCCAAGGGTCCAGACTTGTCCCTGGGAAAGCTGTCCTCTTTTTCTTTCTCCGGCTGGAAGCAAACAGCTGGCAACCGACTGCCGTACGCAGACGTCCTGGGGGAGCCCCCCGGTTTCATTTGGGACGCACGTGGGTGTCTCACAGAAGAGCCCAAATTCCTAATTGGGGGCACACCAGCGTGGAATGTAAGGCTGTTTAGAACTGCGTACCCTGAGGCCGTTGGGAGGCCGTACGAACGAGAGCTTTCGAGCGAACAGGGCAGCGCTTCGCCATCATCGTTGCCCGTTCACGGAGCTTAATGAAACGAATGCATGCACTTCCTGTGGCTCAAACGCAACAGAGGACTTGGAAGGCATACAGTGCCCTTTGACAGCTGTTACAACGAACGTGAGTGCACAGTGTCTCGTGAAATAAATCCCTAGCACCGTTGAAGCATCCCGTTAACGCATGCTTCTTCGCTCCTATGGCACTCCGAGGTGTTACTGACGGGGGAAATCTGGACTTTTACTTGAGGCCGGGGGGGGGGGGTGGGGGGCTCACAATTCTTTGGTCGGCGAGCTCCAGAGTGCTCTTGCTGAAGCTCCCAGCAAGGACCTGAGAGCAGCAGGCCTCACACGAGTACACTCAGACGGCTTCCGTCACGAGTCAACTCAGGCCTCTTATGTGAGGCCTTCCGGCAGCAAAGAGAAGGTGGGCGCGAGGGGTGTGCTTCAGGCAGCTTAGGACCCGCGACTGTCTCGTCTACCACGGAGGGGAATAAGGTTTGCCCAGGGTCGCCCAGTTTCAAAGCCGAGCTCACGTAGTTATCCTCAGTGGTTTCTGATTACCTCAAGGAAACACACGGGAGGAACAGGGCCCTTCCATGGAGGCCCTTTCGGGCACAGGGACCTCTGCGTGGGATCTACTGGGTAAGTATGGCAGTACCTTAGATAGGCCTCAGTGACCAAGGCTGTCGTCTGGCTCATGCCTTAGCTGTGTTAAGTGTGGAAAACGTGCTGGTCCTCAGGCTGGGCCCACGGCCTAGCTTTCGCTTCTGTGAGAGTGCTGCCCCGAGTCTCCTCCTGGAGCCAGTCGTCAGCACGGTGCCTTTTGGCACTGCAGTTCTCTTTCAGTCAAGGAGGCCGTGCGACTGGCACAGGGAGTCTGCGCAGCACGGCCTTCGCGAGGCTCTTTGACGACTGGGGCACTCAAGGCAGGCAAGCCAGAGAGCAGTACGTTGCCCTTGCTATGAACGTGAAGAGCTTTCTCCAGGGCCCTGTGGAGGCTAAGGTTCCTCAGAAGCCGGGAGCCGCCGTTGCGGCACGGAGAGAAGTCATCCTGCGACCTTGGCGAACGAGCTCCTATCCTGTGTGCCCCCAGGAGCGTCGCAGAGTTAAGGCACTCCGTGGTGGAGTATGGCCTCATGGAAGCCACTGCACACCCAACTCCCCCGACGTGAAACACTGGAACTTACCTTGAGGCCTGAGGTCACCTTTCGTTCGGCCGGAGCGGAACATGTGGTGCCGTGGGAGGAGTTCCTAGAAAGGGATGGCCAGCACGGTTTTCGCTTTGAGAGAACACGCAGCCTCGGCCCACAACGACAATCCTGCCGTGCAGAGACGTCGGGCCGCTAGTGCTGTTCAGGCAGCTTTGAAGCCAAGCGCAAGGCGCCTCCAAACGGGGGGAAAGCGTACTCTCCCCTCCGCGTCCCACGTTCAAGCTGAATGACGCAGCATGTTTCTCGGAAGGCTCTGCCGAGCTATCTAGTACAAGGGAGAGAGTGCCTGCCTCTGCTGAGAAAGGTTTTGACGTGGGGATTGCCGGACATGAGGAAGAGCGTTCCCCAGGCCGTGCAAAGTTTAGGCTTTGGTGACTCTGGATGGTCCCAAGGGTCCAGACTTGTCCCTGGGAAAGCTGTCCTCTTTTTCTTTCTCCGGCTGGAAGCAAACAGCTGGCAACCGACTGCCGTACGCAGACGTCCTGGGGGAGCCCCCCGGTTTCATTTGGGACGCACGTGGGTGTCTCACAGAAGAGCCCAAATTCCTAATTGGGGGCACACCAGCGTGGAATGTAAGGCTGTTTAGAACTGCGTACCCTGAGGCCGTTGGGAGGCCGTACGAACGAGAGCTTTCGAGCGAACAGGGCCGCGCTTCGCCATCATCGTTGCCCGTTCACGGAGCTTAATGAAACGAATGCATGCACTTCCTGTGGCTCAAACGCAACAGAGGACTTGGAAGGCATACAGTGCCCTTTGACAGCTGTTACAACGAACGTGAGTGCACAGTGTCTCGTGAAATAAATCCCTAGCACCGTTGAAGCATCCCGTTAACGCATGCTTCTTCGCTCCTATGGCACTCCGAGGTGTTACTGACGGGGGAAATCTGGACTTTTACTTGAGGCCGGGGGTGGGGGGGGTGGGGGGCTCACAATTCTTTGGTCGGCGAGCTCCAGAGTGCTCTTGCTGAAGCTCCCAGCAAGGACCTGAGAGCAGCAGGCCTCACACGAGTACACTCAGACGGCTTCCGTCACGAGTCAACTCAGGCCTCTTATGTGAGGCCTTCCGGCAGCAAAGAGAAGGTGGGCGCGAGGGGTGTGCTTCAGGCAGCTTAGGACCCGCGACTGTCTCGTCTACCACGGAGGGGAATAAGGTTTGCCCAGGGTCGCCCAGTTTCAAAGCCGAGCTCACGTAGTTATCCTCAGTGGTTTCTGATTACCTCAAGGAAACACACGGGAGGAACAGGGCCCTTCCATGGAGGCCCTTTCGGGCACAGGGACCTCTGCGTGGGATCTACTGGGTAAGTATGGCAGTACCTTAGATAGGCCTCAGTGACCAAGGCTGTCGTCTGGCTCATGCCTTAGCTGTGTTAAGTGTGGAAAACGTGCTGGTCCTCAGGCTGGGCCCACGGCCTAGCTTTCGCTTCTGTGAGAGTGCTGCCCCGAGTCTCCTCCTGGAGCCAGTCGTCAGCACGGTGCCTTTTGGCACTGCAGTTCTCTTTCAGTCAAGGAGGCCGTGCGACTGGCACAGGGAGTCTGCGCAGCACGGCCTTCGCGAGGCTCTTTGACGACTGGGGCACTCAAGGCAGGCAAGCCAGAGAGCAGTACGTTGCCCTTGCTATGAACGTGAAGAGCTTTCTCCAGGGCCCTGTGGAGGCTAAGGTTCCTCAGAAGCCGGGAGCCGCCGTTGCGGCACGGAGAGAAGTCATCCTGCGACCTTGGCGAACGAGCTCCTATCCTGTGTGCCCCCAGGAGCGTCGCAGAGTTAAGGCACTCCGTGGTGGAGTATGGCCTCATGGAAGCCACTGCACACCCAACTCCCCCGACGTGAAACACTGGAACTTACCTTGAGGCCTGAGGTCACCTTTCGTTCGGCCGGAGCGGAACATGTGGTGCCGTGGGAGGAGTTCCTAGAAAGGGATGGCCAGCACGGTTTTCGCTCTGAGAGAACACGCAGCCTCGGCCCACAACGACAATCCTGCCGTGCAGAGACGTCGGGCCGCTAGTGCTGTTCAGGCAGCTTTGAAGCCAAGCGCAAGGCGCCTCCAAACGGGGGGAAAGCGTACTCTCCCCTCCGCGTCCCACGTTCAAGCTGAATGACGCAGCATGTTTCTCGGAAGGCTCTGCCGAGCTATCTAGTACAAGGGAGAGAGTGCCTGCCTCTGCTGAGAAAGGTTTTGACGTGGGGATTGCCGGACATGAGGAAGAGCGTTCCCCAGGCCGTGCAAAGTTTAGGCTTTGGTGACTCTGGATGGTCCCAAGGGTCCAGACTTGTCCCTGGGAAAGCTGTCCTCTTTTTCTTTCTCCGGCTGGAAGCAAACAGCTGGCAACCGACTGCCGTACGCAGACGTCCTGGGGGAGCCCCCCGGTTTCATTTGGGACGCACGTGGGTGTCTCACAGAAGAGCCCAAATTCCTAATTGGGGGCACACCAGCGTGGAATGTAAGGCTGTTTAGAACTGCGTACCCTGAGGCCGTTGGGAGGCCGTACGAACGAGAGCTTTCGAGCGAACAGGGCAGCGCTTCGCCATCATCGTTGCCCGTTCACGGAGCTTAATGAAACGAATGCATGCACTTCCTGTGGCTCAAACGCAACAGAGGACTTGGAAGGCATACAGTGCCCTTTGACAGCTGTTACAACGAACGTGAGTGCACAGTGTCTCGTGAAATAAATCCCTAGCACCGTTGAAGCATCCCGTTAACGCATGCTTCTTCGCTCCTATGGCACTCCGAGGTGTTACTGACGGGGGAAATCTGGACTTTTACTTGAGGCCGGGGGTGGGGGGGTGGGGGGCTCACAATTCTTTGGTCGGCGAGCTCCAGAGTGCTCTTGCTGAAGCTCCCAGCAAGGACCTGAGAGCAGCAGGCCTCACACGAGTACACTCAGACGGCTTCCGTCACGAGTCAACTCAGGCCTCTTATGTGAGGCCTTCCGGCAGCAAAGAGAAGGTGGGCGCGAGGGGTGTGCTTCAGGCAGCTTAGGACCCGCGACTGTCTCGTCTACCACGGAGGGGAATAAGGTTTGCCCAGGGTCGCCCAGTTTCAAAGCCGAGCTCACGTAGTTATCCTCAGTGGTTTCTGATTACCTCAAGGAAACACACGGGAGGAACAGGGCCCTTCCATGGAGGCCCTTTCGGGCACAGGGACCTCTGCGTGGGATCTACTGGGTAAGTATGGCAGTACCTTAGATAGGCCTCAGTGACCAAGGCTGTCGTCTGGCTCATGCCTTAGCTGTGTTAAGTGTGGAAAACGTGCTGGTCCTCAGGCTGGGCCCACGGCCTAGCTTTCGCTTCTGTGAGAGTGCTGCCCCGAGTCTCCTCCTGGAGCCAGTCGTCAGCACGGTGCCTTTTGGCACTGCAGTTCTCTTTCAGTCAAGGAGGCCGTGCGACTGGCACAGGGAGTCTGCGCAGCACGGCCTTCGCGAGGCTCTTTGACGACTGGGGCACTCAAGGCAGGCAAGCCAGAGAGCAGTACGTTGCCCTTGCTATGAACGTGAAGAGCTTTCTCCAGGGCCCTGTGGAGGCTAAGGTTCCTCAGAAGCCGGGAGCCGCCGTTGCGGCACGGAGAGAAGTCATCCTGCGACCTTGGCGAACGAGCTCCTATCCTGTGTGCCCCCAGGAGCGTCGCAGAGTTAAGGCACTCCGTGGTGGAGTATGGCCTCATGGAAGCCACTGCACACCCAACTCCCCCGACGTGAAACACTGGAACTTACCTTGAGGCCTGAGGTCACCTTTCGTTCGGCCGGAGCGGAACATGTGGTGCCGTGGGAGGAGTTCCTAGAAAGGGATGGCCAGCACGGTTTTCGCTTTGAGAGAACACGCAGCCTCGGCCCACAACGACAATCCTGCCGTGCAGAGACGTCGGGCCGCTAGTGCTGTTCAGGCAGCTTTGAAGCCAAGCGCAAGGCGCCTCCAAACGGGGGGAAAGCGTACTCTCCCCTCCGCGTCCCACGTTCAAGCTGAATGACGCAGCATGTTTCTCGGAAGGCTCTGCCGAGCTATCTAGTACAAGGGAGAGAGTGCCTGCCTCTGCTGAGAAAGGTTTTGACGTGGGGATTGCCGGACATGAGGAAGAGCGTTCCCCAGGCCGTGCAAAGTTTAGGCTTTGGTGACTCTGGATGGTCCCAAGGGTCCAGACTTGTCCCTGGGAAAGCTGTCCTCTTTTTCTTTCTCCGGCTGGAAGCAAACAGCTGGCAACCGACTGCCGTACGCAGACGTCCTGGGGGAGCCCCCCGGTTTCATTTGGGACGCACGTGGGTGTCTCACAGAAGAGCCCAAATTCCTAATTGGGGGCACACCAGCGTGGAATGTAAGGCTGTTTAGAACTGCGTACCCTGAGGCCGTTGGGAGGCCGTACGAACGAGAGCTTTCGAGCGAACAGGGCCGCGCTTCGCCATCATCGTTGCCCGTTCACGGAGCTTAATGAAACGAATGCATGCACTTCCTGTGGCTCAAACGCAACAGAGGACTTGGAAGGCATACAGTGCCCTTTGACAGCTGTTACAACGAACGTGAGTGCACAGTGTCTCGTGAAATAAATCCCTAGCACCGTTGAAGCATCCCGTTAACGCATGCTTCTTCGCTCCTATGGCACTCCGAGGTGTTACTGACGGGGGAAATCTGGACTTTTACTTGAGGCCGGGGGGGGGGGGGGGGGCTCACAATTCTTTGGTCGGCGAGCTCCAGAGTGCTCTTGCTGAAGCTCCCAGCAAGGACCTGAGAGCAGCAGGCCTCACACGAGTACACTCAGACGGCTTCCGTCACGAGTCAACTCAGGCCTCTTATGTGAGGCCTTCCGGCAGCAAAGAGAAGGTGGGCGCGAGGGGTGTGCTTCAGGCAGCTTAGGACCCGCGACTGTCTCGTCTACCACGGAGGGGAATAAGGTTTGCCCAGGGTCGCCCAGTTTCAAAGCCGAGCTCACGTAGTTATCCTCAGTGGTTTCTGATTACCTCAAGGAAACACACGGGAGGAACAGGGCCCTTCCATGGAGGCCCTTTCGGGCACAGGGACCTCTGCGTGGGATCTACTGGGTAAGTATGGCAGTACCTTAGATAGGCCTCAGTGACCAAGGCTGTCGTCTGGCTCATGCCTTAGCTGTGTTAAGTGTGGAAAACGTGCTGGTCCTCAGGCTGGGCCCACGGCCTAGCTTTCGCTTCTGTGAGAGTGCTGCCCCGAGTCTCCTCCTGGAGCCAGTCGTCAGCACGGTGCCTTTTGGCACTGCAGTTCTCTTTCAGTCAAGGAGGCCGTGCGACTGGCACAGGGAGTCTGCGCAGCACGGCCTTCGCGAGGCTCTTTGACGACTGGGGCACTCAAGGCAGGCAAGCCAGAGAGCAGTACGTTGCCCTTGCTATGAACGTGAAGAGCTTTCTCCAGGGCCCTGTGGAGGCTAAGGTTCCTCAGAAGCCGGGAGCCGCCGTTGCGGCACGGAGAGAAGTCATCCTGCGACCTTGGCGAACGAGCTCCTATCCTGTGTGCCCCCAGGAGCGTCGCAGAGTTAAGGCACTCCGTGGTGGAGTATGGCCTCATGGAAGCCACTGCACACCCAACTCCCCCGACGTGAAACACTGGAACTTACCTTGAGGCCTGAGGTCACCTTTCGTTCGGCCGGAGCGGAACATGTGGTGCCGTGGGAGGAGTTCCTAGAAAGGGATGGCCAGCACGGTTTTCGCTCTGAGAGAACACGCAGCCTCGGCCCACAACGACAATCCTGCCGTGCAGAGACGTCGGGCCGCTAGTGCTGTTCAGGCAGCTTTGAAGCCAAGCGCAAGGCGCCTCCAAACGGGGGGAAAGCGTACTCTCCCCTCCGCGTCCCACGTTCAAGCTGAATGACGCAGCATGTTTCTCGGAAGGCTCTGCCGAGCTATCTAGTACAAGGGAGAGAGTGCCTGCCTCTGCTGAGAAAGGTTTTGACGTGGGGATTGCCGGACATGAGGAAGAGCGTTCCCCAGGCCGTGCAAAGTTTAGGCTTTGGTGACTCTGGATGGTCCCAAGGGTCCAGACTTGTCCCTGGGAAAGCTGTCCTCTTTTTCTTTCTCCGGCTGGAAGCAAACAGCTGGCAACCGACTGCCGTACGCAGACGTCCTGGGGGAGCCCCCCGGTTTCATTTGGGACGCACGTGGGTGTCTCACAGAAGAGCCCAAATTCCTAATTGGGGGCACACCAGCGTGGAATGTAAGGCTGTTTAGAACTGCGTACCCTGAGGCCGTTGGGAGGCCGTACGAACGAGAGCTTTCGAGCGAACAGGGCAGCGCTTCGCCATCATCGTTGCCCGTTCACGGAGCTTAATGAAACGAATGCATGCACTTCCTGTGGCTCAAACGCAACAGAGGACTTGGAAGGCATACAGTGCCCTTTGACAGCTGTTACAACGAACGTGAGTGCACAGTGTCTCGTGAAATAAATCCCTAGCACCGTTGAAGCATCCCGTTAACGCATGCTTCTTCGCTCCTATGGCACTCCGAGGTGTTACTGACGGGGGAAATCTGGACTTTTACTTGAGGCCGGGGGGGGGGGGTGGGGGGCTCACAATTCTTTGGTCGGCGAGCTCCAGAGTGCTCTTGCTGAAGCTCCCAGCAAGGACCTGAGAGCAGCAGGCCTCACACGAGTACACTCAGACGGCTTCCGTCACGAGTCAACTCAGGCCTCTTATGTGAGGCCTTCCGGCAGCAAAGAGAAGGTGGGCGCGAGGGGTGTGCTTCAGGCAGCTTAGGACCCGCGACTGTCTCGTCTACCACGGAGGGGAATAAGGTTTGCCCAGGGTCGCCCAGTTTCAAAGCCGAGCTCACGTAGTTATCCTCAGTGGTTTCTGATTACCTCAAGGAAACACACGGGAGGAACAGGGCCCTTCCATGGAGGCCCTTTCGGGCACAGGGACCTCTGCGTGGGATCTACTGGGTAAGTATGGCAGTACCTTAGATAGGCCTCAGTGACCAAGGCTGTCGTCTGGCTCATGCCTTAGCTGTGTTAAGTGTGGAAAACGTGCTGGTCCTCAGGCTGGGCCCACGGCCTAGCTTTCGCTTCTGTGAGAGTGCTGCCCCGAGTCTCCTCCTGGAGCCAGTCGTCAGCACGGTGCCTTTTGGCACTGCAGTTCTCTTTCAGTCAAGGAGGCCGTGCGACTGGCACAGGGAGTCTGCGCAGCACGGCCTTCGCGAGGCTCTTTGACGACTGGGGCACTCAAGGCAGGCAAGCCAGAGAGCAGTACGTTGCCCTTGCTATGAACGTGAAGAGCTTTCTCCAGGGCCCTGTGGAGGCTAAGGTTCCTCAGAAGCCGGGAGCCGCCGTTGCGGCACGGAGAGAAGTCATCCTGCGACCTTGGCGAACGAGCTCCTATCCTGTGTGCCCCCAGGAGCGTCGCAGAGTTAAGGCACTCCGTGGTGGAGTATGGCCTCATGGAAGCCACTGCACACCCAACTCCCCCGACGTGAAACACTGGAACTTACCTTGAGGCCTGAGGTCACCTTTCGTTCGGCCGGAGCGGAACATGTGGTGCCGTGGGAGGAGTTCCTAGAAAGGGATGGCCAGCACGGTTTTCGCTTTGAGAGAACACGCAGCCTCGGCCCACAACGACAATCCTGCCGTGCAGAGACGTCGGGCCGCTAGTGCTGTTCAGGCAGCTTTGAAGCCAAGCGCAAGGCGCCTCCAAACGGGGGGAAAGCGTACTCTCCCCTCCGCGTCCCACGTTCAAGCTGAATGACGCAGCATGTTTCTCGGAAGGCTCTGCCGAGCTATCTAGTACAAGGGAGAGGAGTGCCTGCCTCTGCTGAGAAAGGTTTTGACGTGGGGATTGCCGGACATGAGGAAGAGCGTTCCCCAGGCCGTGCAAAGTTTAGGCTTTGGTGACTCTGGATGGTCCCAAGGGTCCAGACTTGTCCCTGGGAAAGCTGTCCTCTTTTTCTTTCTCCGGCTGGAAGCAAACAGCTGGCAACCGACTGCCGTACGCAGACGTCCTGGGGGAGCCCCCCGGTTTCATTTGGGACGCACGTGGGTGTCTCACAGAAGAGCCCAAATTCCTAATTGGGGGCACACCAGCGTGGAATGTAAGGCTGTTTAGAACTGCGTACCCTGGGGCCGTTGGGAGGCCGTACGAACGAGAGCTTTCGAGCGAACAGGGCAGCGCTTCGCCATCATCGTTGCCCGTTCACGGAGCTTAATGAAACGAATGCATGCACTTCCTGTGGCTCAAACGCAACAGAGGACTTGGAAGGCATACAGTGCCCTTTGACAGCTGTTACAACGAACGTGAGTGCACAGTGTCTCGTGAAATAAATCCCTAGCACCGTTGAAGCATCCCGTTAACGCATGCTTCTTCGCTCCTATGGCACTCCGAGGTGTTACTGACGGGGGAAATCTGGACTTTCACTTGAGGCCGGGTGGGGGGGTGGGGGGCTCACAATTCTTTGGTCGGCGAGCTCCAGAGTGCTCTTGCTGAAGCTCCCAGCAAGGACCTGAGAGCAGCAGGCCTCACACGAGTACACTCAGACGGCTTCCGTCACGAGTCAACTCAGGCCTCTTATGTGAGGCCTTCCGGCAGCAAAGAGAAGGTGGGCGCGAGGGGTGTGCTTCAGGCAGCTTAGGACCCGCGACTGTCTCGTCTACCACGGAGGGGAATAAGGTTTGCCCAGGGTCGCCCAGTTTCAAAGCCGAGCTCACGTAGTTATCCTCAGTGGTTTCTGATTACCTCAAGGAAACACACGGGAGGAACAGGGCCCTTCCATGGAGGCCCTTTCGGGCACAGGGACCTCTGCGTGGGATCTACTGGGTAAGTATGGCAGTACCTTAGATAGGCCTCAGTGACCAAGGCTGTCGTCTGGCTCATGCCTTAGCTGTGTTAAGTGTGGAAAACGTGCTGGTCCTCAGGCTGGGCCCACGGCCTAGCTTTCGCTTCTGTGAGAGTGCTGCCCCGAGTCTCCTCCTGGAGCCAGTCGTCAGCACGGTGCCTTTTGGCACTGCAGTTCTCTTTCAGTCAAGGAGGCCGTGCGACTGGCACAGGGAGTCTGCGCAGCACGGCCTTCGCGAGGCTCTTTGACGACTGGGGCACTCAAGGCAGGCAAGCCAGAGAGCAGTACGTTGCCCTTGCTATGAACGTGAAGAGCTTTCTCCAGGGCCCTGTGGAGGCTAAGGTTCCTCAGAAGCCGGGAGCCGCCGTTGCGGCACGGAGAGAAGTCATCCTGCGACCTTGGCGAACGAGCTCCTATCCTGTGTGCCCCCAGGAGCGTCGCAGAGTTAAGGCACTCCGTGGTGGAGTATGGCCTCATGGAAGCCACTGCACACCCAACTCCCCCGACGTGAAACACTGGAACTTACCTTGAGGCCTGAGGTCACCTTTCGTTCGGCCGGAGCGGAACATGTGGTGCCGTGGGAGGAGTTCCTAGAAAGGGATGGCCAGCACGGTTTTCGCTTTGAGAGAACACGCAGCCTCGGCCCACAACGACAATCCTGCCGTGCAGAGACGTCGGGCCGCTAGTGCTGTTCAGGCAGCTTTGAAGCCAAGCGCAAGGCGCCTCCAAACGGGGGGAAAGCGTACTCTCCCCTCCGCGTCCCACGTTCAAGCTGAATGACGCAGCATGTTTCTCGGAAGGCTCTGCCGAGCTATCTAGTACAAGGGAGAGAGTGCCTGCCTCTGCTGAGAAAGGTTTTGACGTGGGGATTGCCGGACATGAGGAAGAGCGTTCCCCAGGCCGTGCAAAGTTTAGGCTTTGGTGACTCTGGATGGTCCCAAGGGTCCAGACTTGTCCCTGGGAAAGCTGTCCTCTTTTTCTTTCTCCGGCTGGAAGCAAACAGCTGGCAACCGACTGCCGTACGCAGACGTCCTGGGGGAGCCCCCCGGTTTCATTTGGGACGCACGTGGGTGTCTCACAGAAGAGCCCAAATTCCTAATTGGGGGCACACCAGCGTGGAATGTAAGGCTGTTTAGAACTGCGTACCCTGAGGCCGTTGGGAGGCCGTACGAACGAGAGCTTTCGAGCGAACAGGGCCGCGCTTCGCCATCATCGTTGCCCGTTCACGGAGCTTAATGAAACGAATGCATGCACTTCCTGTGGCTCAAACGCAACAGAGGACTTGGAAGGCATACAGTGCCCTTTGACAGCTGTTACAACGAACGTGAGTGCACAGTGTCTCGTGAAATAAATCCCTAGCACCGTTGAAGCATCCCGTTAACGCATGCTTCTTCGCTCCTATGGCACTCCGAGGTGTTACGACGGGGGAAATCTGGACTTTTACTTGAGGCCGGGGGGGGGGGGGTGGGGGGCTCACAATTCTTTGGTCGGCGAGCTCCAGAGTGCTCTTGCTGAAGCTCCCAGCAAGGACCTGAGAGCAGCAGGCCTCACACGAGTACACTCAGACGGCTTCCGTCACGAGTCAACTCAGGCCTCTTATGTGAGGCCTTCCGGCAGCAAAGAGAAGGTGGGCGCGAGGGGTGTGCTTCAGGCAGCTTAGGACCCGCGACTGTCTCGTCTACCACGGAGGGGAATAAGGTTTGCCCAGGGTCGCCCAGTTTCAAAGCCGAGCTCACGTAGTTATCCTCAGTGGTTTCTGATTACCTCAAGGAAACACACGGGAGGAACAGGGCCCTTCCATGGAGGCCCTTTCGGGCACAGGGACCTCTGCGTGGGATCTACTGGGTAAGTATGGCAGTACCTTAGATAGGCCTCAGTGACCAAGGCTGTCGTCTGGCTCATGCCTTAGCTGTGTTAAGTGTGGAAAACGTGCTGGTCCTCAGGCTGGGCCCACGGCCTAGCTTTCGCTTCTGTGAGAGTGCTGCCCCGAGTCTCCTCCTGGAGCCAGTCGTCAGCACGGTGCCTTTTGGCACTGCAGTTCTCTTTCAGTCAAGGAGGCCGTGCGACTGGCACAGGGAGTCTGCGCAGCACGGCCTTCGCGAGGCTCTTTGACGACTGGGGCACTCAAGGCAGGCAAGCCAGAGAGCAGTACGTTGCCCTTGCTATGAACGTGAAGAGCTTTCTCCAGGGCCCTGTGGAGGCTAAGGTTCCTCAGAAGCCGGGAGCCGCCGTTGCGGCACGGAGAGAAGTCATCCTGCGACCTTGGCGAACGAGCTCCTATCCTGTGTGCCCCCAGGAGCGTCGCAGAGTTAAGGCACTCCGTGGTGGAGTATGGCCTCATGGAAGCCACTGCACACCCAACTCCCCCGACGTGAAACACTGGAACTTACCTTGAGGCCTGAGGTCACCTTTCGTTCGGCCGGAGCGGAACATGTGGTGCCGTGGGAGGAGTTCCTAGAAAGGGATGGCCAGCACGGTTTTCGCTTTGAGAGAACACGCAGCCTCGGCCCACAACGACAATCCTGCCGTGCAGAGACGTCGGGCCGCTAGTGCTGTTCAGGCAGCTTTGAAGCCAAGCGCAAGGCGCCTCCAAACGGGGGGAAAGCGTACTCTCCCCTCCGCGTCCCACGTTCAAGCTGAATGACGCAGCATGTTTCTCGGAAGGCTCTGCCGAGCTATCTAGTACAAGGGAGAGAGTGCCTGCCTCTGCTGAGAAAGGTTTTGACGTGGGGATTGCCGGACATGAGGAAGAGCGTTCCCCAGGCCGTGCAAAGTTTAGGCTTTGGTGACTCTGGATGGTCCCAAGGGTCCAGACTTGTCCCTGGGAAAGCTGTCCTCTTTTTCTTTCTCCGGCTGGAAGCAAACAGCTGGCAACCGACTGCCGTACGCAGACGTCCTGGGGGAGCCCCCCGGTTTCATTTGGGACGCACGTGGGTGTCTCACAGAAGAGCCCAAATTCCTAATTGGGGGCACACCAGCGTGGAATGTAAGGCTGTTTAGAACTGCGTACCCTGAGGCCGTTGGGAGGCCGTACGAACGAGAGCTTTCGAGCGAACAGGGCCGCGCTTCGCCATCATCGTTGCCCGTTCACGGAGCTTAATGAAACGAATGCATGCACTTCCTGTGGCTCAAACGCAACAGAGGACTTGGAAGGCATACAGTGCCCTTTGACAGCTGTTACAACGAACGTGAGTGCACAGTGTCTCGTGAAATAAATCCCTAGCACCGTTGAAGCATCCCGTTAACGCATGCTTCTTCGCTCCTATGGCACTCCGAGGTGTTACTGACGGGGGAAATCTGGACTTTTACTTGAGGCCGGGGGGGGGGGGGTGGGGGGCTCACAATTCTTTGGTCGGCGAGCTCCAGAGTGCTCTTGCTGAAGCTCCCAGCAAGGACCTGAGAGCAGCAGGCCTCACACGAGTACACTCAGACGGCTTCCGTCACGAGTCAACTCAGGCCTCTTATGTGAGGCCTTCCGGCAGCAAAGAGAAGGTGGGCGCGAGGGGTGTGCTTCAGGCAGCTTAGGACCCGCGACTGTCTCGTCTACCACGGAGGGGAATAAGGTTTGCCCAGGGTCGCCCAGTTTCAAAGCCGAGCTCACGTAGTTATCCTCAGTGGTTTCTGATTACCTCAAGGAAACACACGGGAGGAACAGGGCCCTTCCATGGAGGCCCTTTCGGGCACAGGGACCTCTGCGTGGGATCTACTGGGTAAGTATGGCAGTACCTTAGATAGGCCTCAGTGACCAAGGCTGTCGTCTGGCTCATGCCTTAGCTGTGTTAAGTGTGGAAAACGTGCTGGTCCTCAGGCTGGGCCCACGGCCTAGCTTTCGCTTCTGTGAGAGTGCTGCCCCGAGTCTCCTCCTGGAGCCAGTCGTCAGCACGGTGCCTTTTGGCACTGCAGTTCTCTTTCAGTCAAGGAGGCCGTGCGACTGGCACAGGGAGTCTGCGCAGCACGGCCTTCGCGAGGCTCTTTGACGACTGGGGCACTCAAGGCAGGCAAGCCAGAGAGCAGTACGTTGCCCTTGCTATGAACGTGAAGAGCTTTCTCCAGGGCCCTGTGGAGGCTAAGGTTCCTCAGAAGCCGGGAGCCGCCGTTGCGGCACGGAGAGAAGTCATCCTGCGACCTTGGCGAACGAGCTCCTATCCTGTGTGCCCCCAGGAGCGTCGCAGAGTTAAGGCACTCCGTGGTGGAGTATGGCCTCATGGAAGCCACTGCACACCCAACTCCCCCGACGTGAAACACTGGAACTTACCTTGAGGCCTGAGGTCACCTTTCGTTCGGCCGGAGCAGAACATGTGGTGCCGTGGGAGGAGTTCCTAGAAAGGGATGGCCAGCACGGTTTTCGCTTTGAGAGAACACGCAGCCTCGGCCCACAACGACAATCCTGCCGTGCAGAGACGTCGGGCCGCTAGTGCTGTTCAGGCAGCTTTGAAGCCAAGCGCAAGGCGCCTCCAAACGGGGGGAAAGCGTACTCTCCCCTCCGCGTCCCACGTTCAAGCTGAATGACGCAGCATGTTTCTCGGAAGGCTCTGCCGAGCTATCTAGTACAAGGGAGAGAGTGCCTGCCTCTGCTGAGAAAGGTTTTGACGTGGGGATTGCCGGACATGAGGAAGAGCGTTCCCCAGGCCGTGCAAAGTTTAGGCTTTGGTGACTCTGGATGGTCCCAAGGGTCCAGACTTGTCCCTGGGAAAGCTGTCCTCTTTTTCTTTCTCCGGCTGGAAGCAAACAGCTGGCAACCGACTGCCGTACGCAGACGTCCTGGGGGAGCCCCCCGGTTTCATTTGGGACGCACGTGGGTGTCTCACAGAAGAGCCCAAATTCCTAATTGGGGGCACACCAGCGTGGAATGTAAGGCTGTTTAGAACTGCGTACCCTGAGGCCGTTGGGAGGCCGTACGAACGAGAGCTTTCGAGCGAACAGGGCAGCGCTTCGCCATCATCGTTGCCCGTTCACGGAGCTTAATGAAACGAATGCATGCACTTCCTGTGGCTCAAACGCAACAGAGGACTTGGAAGGCATACAGTGCCCTTTGACAGCTGTTACAACGAACGTGAGTGCACAGTGTCTCGTGAAATAAATCCCTAGCACCGTTGAAGCATCCCGTTAACGCATGCTTCTTCGCTCCTATGGCACTCCGAGGTGTTACTGACGGGGGAAATCTGGACTTTTACTTGAGGCCGGGGGGGGGGGGTGGGGGGCTCACAATTCTTTGGTCGGCGAGCTCCAGAGTGCTCTTGCTGAAGCTCCCAGCAAGGACCTGAGAGCAGCAGGCCTCACACGAGTACACTCAGACGGCTTCCGTCACGAGTCAACTCAGGCCTCTTATGTGAGGCCTTCCGGCAGCAAAGAGAAGGTGGGCGCGAGGGGTGTGCTTCAGGCAGCTTAGGACCCGCGACTGTCTCGTCTACCACGGAGGGGAATAAGGTTTGCCCAGGGTCGCCCAGTTTCAAAGCCGAGCTCACGTAGTTATCCTCAGTGGTTTCTGATTACCTCAAGGAAACACACGGGAGGAACAGGGCCCTTCCATGGAGGCCCTTTCGGGCACAGGGACCTCTGCGTGGGATCTACTGGGTAAGTATGGCAGTACCTTAGATAGGCCTCAGTGACCAAGGCTGTCGTCTGGCTCATGCCTTAGCTGTGTTAAGTGTGGAAAACGTGCTGGTCCTCAGGCTGGGCCCACGGCCTAGCTTTCGCTTCTGTGAGAGTGCTGCCCCGAGTCTCCTCCTGGAGCCAGTCGTCAGCACGGTGCCTTTTGGCACTGCAGTTCTCTTTCAGTCAAGGAGGCCGTGCGACTGGCACAGGGAGTCTGCGCAGCACGGCCTTCGCGAGGCTCTTTGACGACTGGGGCACTCAAGGCAGGCAAGCCAGAGAGCAGTACGTTGCCCTTGCTATGAACGTGAAGAGCTTTCTCCAGGGCCCTGTGGAGGCTAAGGTTCCTCAGAAGCCGGGAGCCGCCGTTGCGGCACGGAGAGAAGTCATCCTGCGACCTTGGCGAACGAGCTCCTATCCTGTGTGCCCCCAGGAGCGTCGCAGAGTTAAGGCACTCCGTGGTGGAGTATGGCCTCATGGAAGCCACTGCACACCCAACTCCCCCGACGTGAAACACTGGAACTTACCTTGAGGCCTGAGGTCACCTTTCGTTCGGCCGGAGCGGAACATGTGGTGCCGTGGGAGGAGTTCCTAGAAAGGGATGGCCAGCACGGTTTTCGCTTTGAGAGAACACGCAGCCTCGGCCCACAACGACAATCCTGCCGTGCAGAGACGTCGGGCCGCTAGTGCTGTTCAGGCAGCTTTGAAGCCAAGCGCAAGGCGCCTCCAAACGGGGGGAAAGCGTACTCTCCCCTCCGCGTCCCACGTTCAAGCTGAATGACGCAGCATGTTTCTCGGAAGGCTCTGCCGAGCTATCTAGTACAAGGGAGAGAGTGCCTGCCTCTGCTGAGAAAGGTTTTGACGTGGGGATTGCCGGACATGAGGAAGAGCGTTCCCCAGGCCGTGCAAAGTTTAGGCTTTGGTGACTCTGGATGGTCCCAAGGGTCCAGACTTGTCCCTGGGAAAGCTGTCCTCTTTTTCTTTCTCCGGCTGGAAGCAAACAGCTGGCAACCGACTGCCGTACGCAGACGTCCTGGGGGAGCCCCCCGGTTTCATTTGGGACGCACGTGGGTGTCTCACAGAAGAGCCCAAATTCCTAATTGGGGGCACACCAGCGTGGAATGTAAGGCTGTTTAGAACTGCGTACCCTGAGGCCGTTGGGAGGCCGTACGAACGAGAGCTTTCGAGCGAACAGGGCCGCGCTTCGCCATCATCGTTGCCCGTTCACGGAGCTTAATGAAACGAATGCATGCACTTCCTGTGGCTCAAACGCAACAGAGGACTTGGAAGGCATACAGTGCCCTTTGACAGCTGTTACAACGAACGTGAGTGCACAGTGTCTCGTGAAATAAATCCCTAGCACCGTTGAAGCATCCCGTTAACGCATGCTTCTTCGCTCCTATGGCACTCCGAGGTGTTACTGACGGGGGAAATCTGGACTTTTACTTGAGGCCGGGGGGGGGGGGTGGGGGGCTCACAATTCTTTGGTCGGCGAGCTCCAGAGTGCTCTTGCTGAAGCTCCCAGCAAGGACCTGAGAGCAGCAGGCCTCACACGAGTACACTCAGACGGCTTCCGTCACGAGTCAACTCAGGCCTCTTATGTGAGGCCTTCCGGCAGCAAAGAGAAGGTGGGCGCGAGGGGTGTGCTTCAGGCAGCTTAGGACCCGCGACTGTCTCGTCTACCACGGAGGGGAATAAGGTTTGCCCAGGGTCGCCCAGTTTCAAAGCCGAGCTCACGTAGTTATCCTCAGTGGTTTCTGATTACCTCAAGGAAACACACGGGAGGAACAGGGCCCTTCCATGGAGGCCCTTTCGGGCACAGGGACCTCTGCGTGGGATCTACTGGGTAAGTATGGCAGTACCTTAGATAGGCCTCAGTGACCAAGGCTGTCGTCTGGCTCATGCCTTAGCTGTGTTAAGTGTGGAAAACGTGCTGGTCCTCAGGCTGGGCCCACGGCCTAGCTTTCGCTTCTGTGAGAGTGCTGCCCCGAGTCTCCTCCTGGAGCCAGTCGTCAGCACGGTGCCTTTTGGCACTGCAGTTCTCTTTCAGTCAAGGAGGCCGTGCGACTGGCACAGGGAGTCTGCGCAGCACGGCCTTCGCGAGGCTCTTTGACGACTGGGGCACTCAAGGCAGGCAAGCCAGAGAGCAGTACGTTGCCCTTGCTATGAACGTGAAGAGCTTTCTCCAGGGCCCTGTGGAGGCTAAGGTTCCTCAGAAGCCGGGAGCCGCCGTTGCGGCACGGAGAGAAGTCATCCTGCGACCTTGGCGAACGAGCTCCTATCCTGTGTGCCCCCAGGAGCGTCGCAGAGTTAAGGCACTCCGTGGTGGAGTATGGCCTCATGGAAGCCACTGCACACCCAACTCCCCCGACGTGAAACACTGGAACTTACCTTGAGGCCTGAGGTCACCTTTCGTTCGGCCGGAGCGGAACATGTGGTGCCGTGGGAGGAGTTCCTAGAAAGGGATGGCCAGCACGGTTTTCGCTTTGAGAGAACACGCAGCCTCGGCCCACAACGACAATCCTGCCGTGCAGAGACGTCGGGCCGCTAGTGCTGTTCAGGCAGCTTTGAAGCCAAGCGCAAGGCGCCTCCAAACGGGGGGAAAGCGTACTCTCCCCTCCGCGTCCCACGTTCAAGCTGAATGACGCAGCATGTTTCTCGGAAGGCTCTGCCGAGCTATCTAGTACAAGGGAGAGAGTGCCTGCCTCTGCTGAGAAAGGTTTTGACGTGGGGATTGCCGGACATGAGGAAGAGCGTTCCCCAGGCCGTGCAAAGTTTAGGCTTTGGTGACTCTGGATGGTCCCAAGGGTCCAGACTTGTCCCTGGGAAAGCTGTCCTCTTTTTCTTTCTCCGGCTGGAAGCAAACAGCTGGCAACCGACTGCCGTACGCAGACGTCCTGGGGGAGCCCCCCGGTTTCATTTGGGACGCACGTGGGTGTCTCACAGAAGAGCCCAAATTCCTAATTGGGGGCACACCAGCGTGGAATGTAAGGCTGTTTAGAACTGCGTACCCTGAGGCCGTTGGGAGGCCGTACGAACGAGAGCTTTCGAGCGAACAGGGCCGCGCTTCGCCATCATCGTTGCCCGTTCACGGAGCTTAATGAAACGAATGCATGCACTTCCTGTGGCTCAAACGCAACAGAGGACTTGGAAGGCATACAGTGCCCTTTGACAGCTGTTACAACGAACGTGAGTGCACAGTGTCTCGTGAAATAAATCCCTAGCACCGTTGAAGCATCCCGTTAACGCATGCTTCTTCGCTCCTATGGCACTCCGAGGTGTTACTGACGGGGGAAATCTGGACTTTTACTTGAGGCCGGGGGGGGGGGGGTGGGGGGCTCACAATTCTTTGGTCGGCGAGCTCCAGAGTGCTCTTGCTGAAGCTCCCAGCAAGGACCTGAGAGCAGCAGGCCTCACACGAGTACACTCAGACGGCTTCCGTCACGAGTCAACTCAGGCCTCTTATGTGAGGCCTTCCGGCAGCAAAGAGAAGGTGGGCGCGAGGGGTGTGCTTCAGGCAGCTTAGGACCCGCGACTGTCTCGTCTACCACGGAGGGGAATAAGGTTTGCCCAGGGTCGCCCAGTTTCAAAGCCGAGCTCACGTAGTTATCCTCAGTGGTTTCTGATTACCTCAAGGAAACACACGGGAGGAACAGGGCCCTTCCATGGAGGCCCTTTCGGGCACAGGGACCTCTGCGTGGGATCTACTGGGTAAGTATGGCAGTACCTTAGATAGGCCTCAGTGACCAAGGCTGTCGTCTGGCTCATGCCTTAGCTGTGTTAAGTGTGGAAAACGTGCTGGTCCTCAGGCTGGGCCCACGGCCTAGCTTTCGCTTCTGTGAGAGTGCTGCCCCGAGTCTCCTCCTGGAGCCAGTCGTCAGCACGGTGCCTTTTGGCACTGCAGTTCTCTTTCAGTCAAGGAGGCCGTGCGACTGGCACAGGGAGTCTGCGCAGCACGGCCTTCGCGAGGCTCTTTGACGACTGGGGCACTCAAGGCAGGCAAGCCAGAGAGCAGTACGTTGCCCTTGCTATGAACGTGAAGAGCTTTCTCCAGGGCCCTGTGGAGGCTAAGGTTCCTCAGAAGCCGGGAGCCGCCGTTGCGGCACGGAGAGAAGTCATCCTGCGACCTTGGCGAACGAGCTCCTATCCTGTGTGCCCCCAGGAGCGTCGCAGAGTTAAGGCACTCCGTGGTGGAGTATGGCCTCATGGAAGCCACTGCACACCCAACTCCCCCGACGTGAAACACTGGAACTTACCTTGAGGCCTGAGGTCACCTTTCGTTCGGCCGGAGCAGAACATGTGGTGCCGTGGGAGGAGTTCCTAGAAAGGGATGGCCAGCACGGTTTTCGCTTTGAGAGAACACGCAGCCTCGGCCCACAACGACAATCCTGCCGTGCAGAGACGTCGGGCCGCTAGTGCTGTTCAGGCAGCTTTGAAGCCAAGCGCAAGGCGCCTCCAAACGGGGGGAAAGCGTACTCTCCCCTCCGCGTCCCACGTTCAAGCTGAATGACGCAGCATGTTTCTCGGAAGGCTCTGCCGAGCTATCTAGTACAAGGGAGAGAGTGCCTGCCTCTGCTGAGAAAGGTTTTGACGTGGGGATTGCCGGACATGAGGAAGAGCGTTCCCCAGGCCGTGCAAAGTTTAGGCTTTGGTGACTCTGGATGGTCCCAAGGGTCCAGACTTGTCCCTGGGAAAGCTGTCCTCTTTTTCTTTCTCCGGCTGGAAGCAAACAGCTGGCAACCGACTGCCGTACGCAGACGTCCTGGGGGAGCCCCCCGGTTTCATTTGGGACGCACGTGGGTGTCTCACAGAAGAGCCCAAATTCCTAATTGGGGGCACACCAGCGTGGAATGTAAGGCTGTTTAGAACTGCGTACCCTGAGGCCGTTGGGAGGCCGTACGAACGAGAGCTTTCGAGCGAACAGGGCAGCGCTTCGCCATCATCGTTGCCCGTTCACGGAGCTTAATGAAACGAATGCATGCACTTCCTGTGGCTCAAACGCAACAGAGGACTTGGAAGGCATACAGTGCCCTTTGACAGCTGTTACAACGAACGTGAGTGCACAGTGTCTCGTGAAATAAATCCCTAGCACCGTTGAAGCATCCCGTTAACGCATGCTTCTTCGCTCCTATGGCACTCCGAGGTGTTACTGACGGGGGAAATCTGGACTTTTACTTGAGGCCGGGGGGGGGGGGTGGGGGGCTCACAATTCTTTGGTCGGCGAGCTCCAGAGTGCTCTTGCTGAAGCTCCCAGCAAGGACCTGAGAGCAGCAGGCCTCACACGAGTACACTCAGACGGCTTCCGTCACGAGTCAACTCAGGCCTCTTATGTGAGGCCTTCCGGCAGCAAAGAGAAGGTGGGCGCGAGGGGTGTGCTTCAGGCAGCTTAGGACCCGCGACTGTCTCGTCTACCACGGAGGGGAATAAGGTTTGCCCAGGGTCGCCCAGTTTCAAAGCCGAGCTCACGTAGTTATCCTCAGTGGTTTCTGATTACCTCAAGGAAACACACGGGAGGAACAGGGCCCTTCCATGGAGGCCCTTTCGGGCACAGGGACCTCTGCGTGGGATCTACTGGGTAAGTATGGCAGTACCTTAGATAGGCCTCAGTGACCAAGGCTGTCGTCTGGCTCATGCCTTAGCTGTGTTAAGTGTGGAAAACGTGCTGGTCCTCAGGCTGGGCCCACGGCCTAGCTTTCGCTTCTGTGAGAGTGCTGCCCCGAGTCTCCTCCTGGAGCCAGTCGTCAGCACGGTGCCTTTTGGCACTGCAGTTCTCTTTCAGTCAAGGAGGCCGTGCGACTGGCACAGGGAGTCTGCGCAGCACGGCCTTCGCGAGGCTCTTTGACGACTGGGGCACTCAAGGCAGGCAAGCCAGAGAGCAGTACGTTGCCCTTGCTATGAACGTGAAGAGCTTTCTCCAGGGCCCTGTGGAGGCTAAGGTTCCTCAGAAGCCGGGAGCCGCCGTTGCGGCACGGAGAGAAGTCATCCTGCGACCTTGGCGAACGAGCTCCTATCCTGTGTGCCCCCAGGAGCGTCGCAGAGTTAAGGCACTCCGTGGTGGAGTATGGCCTCATGGAAGCCACTGCACACCCAACTCCCCCGACGTGAAACACTGGAACTTACCTTGAGGCCTGAGGTCACCTTTCGTTCGGCCGGAGCGGAACATGTGGTGCCGTGGGAGGAGTTCCTAGAAAGGGATGGCCAGCACGGTTTTCGCTTTGAGAGAACACGCAGCCTCGGCCCACAACGACAATCCTGCCGTGCAGAGACGTCGGGCCGCTAGTGCTGTTCAGGCAGCTTTGAAGCCAAGCGCAAGGCGCCTCCAAACGGGGGGAAAGCGTACTCTCCCCTCCGCGTCCCACGTTCAAGCTGAATGACGCAGCATGTTTCTCGGAAGGCTCTGCCGAGCTATCTAGTACAAGGGAGAGAGTGCCTGCCTCTGCTGAGAAAGGTTTTGACGTGGGGATTGCCGGACATGAGGAAGAGCGTTCCCCAGGCCGTGCAAAGTTTAGGCTTTGGTGACTCTGGATGGTCCCAAGGGTCCAGACTTGTCCCTGGGAAAGCTGTCCTCTTTTTCTTTCTCCGGCTGGAAGCAAACAGCTGGCAACCGACTGCCGTACGCAGACGTCCTGGGGGAGCCCCCCGGTTTCATTTGGGACGCACGTGGGTGTCTCACAGAAGAGCCCAAATTCCTAATTGGGGGCACACCAGCGTGGAATGTAAGGCTGTTTAGAACTGCGTACCCTGAGGCCGTTGGGAGGCCGTACGAACGAGAGCTTTCGAGCGAACAGGGCCGCGCTTCGCCATCATCGTTGCCCGTTCACGGAGCTTAATGAAACGAATGCATGCACTTCCTGTGGCTCAAACGCAACAGAGGACTTGGAAGGCATACAGTGCCCTTTGACAGCTGTTACAACGAACGTGAGTGCACAGTGTCTCGTGAAATAAATCCCTAGCACCGTTGAAGCATCCCGTTAACGCATGCTTCTTCGCTCCTATGGCACTCCGAGGTGTTACTGACGGGGGAAATCTGGACTTTTACTTGAGGCCGGGGGGGGGGGGTGGGGGGCTCACAATTCTTTGGTCGGCGAGCTCCAGAGTGCTCTTGCTGAAGCTCCCAGCAAGGACCTGAGAGCAGCAGGCCTCACACGAGTACACTCAGACGGCTTCCGTCACGAGTCAACTCAGGCCTCTTATGTGAGGCCTTCCGGCAGCAAAGAGAAGGTGGGCGCGAGGGGTGTGCTTCAGGCAGCTTAGGACCCGCGACTGTCTCGTCTACCACGGAGGGGAATAAGGTTTGCCCAGGGTCGCCCAGTTTCAAAGCCGAGCTCACGTAGTTATCCTCAGTGGTTTCTGATTACCTCAAGGAAACACACGGGAGGAACAGGGCCCTTCCATGGAGGCCCTTTCGGGCACAGGGACCTCTGCGTGGGATCTACTGGGTAAGTATGGCAGTACCTTAGATAGGCCTCAGTGACCAAGGCTGTCGTCTGGCTCATGCCTTAGCTGTGTTAAGTGTGGAAAACGTGCTGGTCCTCAGGCTGGGCCCACGGCCTAGCTTTCGCTTCTGTGAGAGTGCTGCCCCGAGTCTCCTCCTGGAGCCAGTCGTCAGCACGGTGCCTTTTGGCACTGCAGTTCTCTTTCAGTCAAGGAGGCCGTGCGACTGGCACAGGGAGTCTGCGCAGCACGGCCTTCGCGAGGCTCTTTGACGACTGGGGCACTCAAGGCAGGCAAGCCAGAGAGCAGTACGTTGCCCTTGCTATGAACGTGAAGAGCTTTCTCCAGGGCCCTGTGGAGGCTAAGGTTCCTCAGAAGCCGGGAGCCGCCGTTGCGGCACGGAGAGAAGTCATCCTGCGACCTTGGCGAACGAGCTCCTATCCTGTGTGCCCCCAGGAGCGTCGCAGAGTTAAGGCACTCCGTGGTGGAGTATGGCCTCATGGAAGCCACTGCACACCCAACTCCCCCGACGTGAAACACTGGAACTTACCTTGAGGCCTGAGGTCACCTTTCGTTCGGCCGGAGCGGAACATGTGGTGCCGTGGGAGGAGTTCCTAGAAAGGGATGGCCAGCACGGTTTTCGCTTTGAGAGAACACGCAGCCTCGGCCCACAACGACAATCCTGCCGTGCAGAGACGTCGGGCCGCTAGTGCTGTTCAGGCAGCTTTGAAGCCAAGCGCAAGGCGCCTCCAAACGGGGGGAAAGCGTACTCTCCCCTCCGCGTCCCACGTTCAAGCTGAATGACGCAGCATGTTTCTCGGAAGGCTCTGCCGAGCTATCTAGTACAAGGGAGAGAGTGCCTGCCTCTGCTGAGAAAGGTTTTGACGTGGGGATTGCCGGACATGAGGAAGAGCGTTCCCCAGGCCGTGCAAAGTTTAGGCTTTGGTGACTCTGGATGGTCCCAAGGGTCCAGACTTGTCCCTGGGAAAGCTGTCCTCTTTTTCTTTCTCCGGCTGGAAGCAAACAGCTGGCAACCGACTGCCGTACGCAGACGTCCTGGGGGAGCCCCCCGGTTTCATTTGGGACGCACGTGGGTGTCTCACAGAAGAGCCCAAATTCCTAATTGGGGGCACACCAGCGTGGAATGTAAGGCTGTTTAGAACTGCGTACCCTGAGGCCGTTGGGAGGCCGTACGAACGAGAGCTTTCGAGCGAACAGGGCCGCGCTTCGCCATCATCGTTGCCCGTTCACGGAGCTTAATGAAACGAATGCATGCACTTCCTGTGGCTCAAACGCAACAGAGGACTTGGAAGGCATACAGTGCCCTTTGACAGCTGTTACAACGAACGTGAGTGCACAGTGTCTCGTGAAATAAATCCCTAGCACCGTTGAAGCATCCCGTTAACGCATGCTTCTTCGCTCCTATGGCACTCCGAGGTGTTACTGACGGGGGAAATCTGGACTTTTACTTGAGGCCGGGGGGGGGGGGTGGGGGGCTCACAATTCTTTGGTCGGCGAGCTCCAGAGTGCTCTTGCTGAAGCTCCCAGCAAGGACCTGAGAGCAGCAGGCCTCACACGAGTACACTCAGACGGCTTCCGTCACGAGTCAACTCAGGCCTCTTATGTGAGGCCTTCCGGCAGCAAAGAGAAGGTGGGCGCGAGGGGTGTGCTTCAGGCAGCTTAGGACCCGCGACTGTCTCGTCTACCACGGAGGGGAATAAGGTTTGCCCAGGGTCGCCCAGTTTCAAAGCCGAGCTCACGTAGTTATCCTCAGTGGTTTCTGATTACCTCAAGGAAACACACGGGAGGAACAGGGCCCTTCCATGGAGGCCCTTTCGGGCACAGGGACCTCTGCGTGGGATCTACTGGGTAAGTATGGCAGTACCTTAGATAGGCCTCAGTGACCAAGGCTGTCGTCTGGCTCATGCCTTAGCTGTGTTAAGTGTGGAAAACGTGCTGGTCCTCAGGCTGGGCCCACGGCCTAGCTTTCGCTTCTGTGAGAGTGCTGCCCCGAGTCTCCTCCTGGAGCCAGTCGTCAGCACGGTGCCTTTTGGCACTGCAGTTCTCTTTCAGTCAAGGAGGCCGTGCGACTGGCACAGGGAGTCTGCGCAGCACGGCCTTCGCGAGGCTCTTTGACGACTGGGGCACTCAAGGCAGGCAAGCCAGAGAGCAGTACGTTGCCCTTGCTATGAACGTGAAGAGCTTTCTCCAGGGCCCTGTGGAGGCTAAGGTTCCTCAGAAGCCGGGAGCCGCCGTTGCGGCACGGAGAGAAGTCATCCTGCGACCTTGGCGAACGAGCTCCTATCCTGTGTGCCCCCAGGAGCGTCGCAGAGTTAAGGCACTCCGTGGTGGAGTATGGCCTCATGGAAGCCACTGCACACCCAACTCCCCCGACGTGAAACACTGGAACTTACCTTGAGGCCTGAGGTCACCTTTCGTTCGGCCGGAGCGGAACATGTGGTGCCGTGGGAGGAGTTCCTAGAAAGGGATGGCCAGCACGGTTTTCGCTTTGAGAGAACACGCAGCCTCGGCCCACAACGACAATCCTGCCGTGCAGAGACGTCGGGCCGCTAGTGCTGTTCAGGCAGCTTTGAAGCCAAGCGCAAGGCGCCTCCAAACGGGGGGAAAGCGTACTCTCCCCTCCGCGTCCCACGTTCAAGCTGAATGACGCAGCATGTTTCTCGGAAGGCTCTGCCGAGCTATCTAGTACAAGGGAGAGAGTGCCTGCCTCTGCTGAGAAAGGTTTTGACGTGGGGATTGCCGGACATGAGGAAGAGCGTTCCCCAGGCCGTGCAAAGTTTAGGCTTTGGTGACTCTGGATGGTCCCAAGGGTCCAGACTTGTCCCTGGGAAAGCTGTCCTCTTTTTCTTTCTCCGGCTGGAAGCAAACAGCTGGCAACCGACTGCCGTACGCAGACGTCCTGGGGGAGCCCCCCGGTTTCATTTGGGACGCACGTGGGTGTCTCACAGAAGAGCCCAAATTCCTAATTGGGGGCACACCAGCGTGGAATGTAAGGCTGTTTAGAACTGCGTACCCTGAGGCCGTTGGGAGGCCGTACGAACGAGAGCTTTCGAGCGAACAGGGCAGCGCTTCGCCATCATCGTTGCCCGTTCACGGAGCTTAATGAAACGAATGCATGCACTTCCTGTGGCTCAAACGCAACAGAGGACTTGGAAGGCATACAGTGCCCTTTGACAGCTGTTACAACGAACGTGAGTGCACAGTGTCTCGTGAAATAAATCCCTAGCACCGTTGAAGCATCCCGTTAACGCATGCTTCTTCGCTCCTATGGCACTCCGAGGTGTTACTGACGGGGGAAATCTGGACTTTCACTTGAGGCCGGGGGGGGGGGGGTGGGGGGCTCACAATTCTTTGGTCGGCGAGCTCCAGAGTGCTCTTGCTGAAGCTCCCAGCAAGGACCTGAGAGCAGCAGGCCTCACACGAGTACACTCAGACGGCTTCCGTCACGAGTCAACTCAGGCCTCTTATGTGAGGCCTTCCGGCAGCAAAGAGAAGGTGGGCGCGAGGGGTGTGCTTCAGGCAGCTTAGGACCCGCGACTGTCTCGTCTACCACGGAGGGGAATAAGGTTTGCCCAGGGTCGCCCAGTTTCAAAGCCGAGCTCACGTAGTTATCCTCAGTGGTTTCTGATTACCTCAAGGAAACACACGGGAGGAACAGGGCCCTTCCATGGAGGCCCTTTCGGGCACAGGGACCTCTGCGTGGGATCTACTGGGTAAGTATGGCAGTACCTTAGATAGGCCTCAGTGACCAAGGCTGTCGTCTGGCTCATGCCTTAGCTGTGTTAAGTGTGGAAAACGTGCTGGTCCTCAGGCTGGGCCCACGGCCTAGCTTTCGCTTCTGTGAGAGTGCTGCCCCGAGTCTCCTCCTGGAGCCAGTCGTCAGCACGGTGCCTTTTGGCACTGCAGTTCTCTTTCAGTCAAGGAGGCCGTGCGACTGGCACAGGGAGTCTGCGCAGCACGGCCTTCGCGAGGCTCTTTGACGACTGGGGCACTCAAGGCAGGCAAGCCAGAGAGCAGTACGTTGCCCTTGCTATGAACGTGAAGAGCTTTCTCCAGGGCCCTGTGGAGGCTAAGGTTCCTCAGAAGCCGGGAGCCGCCGTTGCGGCACGGAGAGAAGTCATCCTGCGACCTTGGCGAACGAGCTCCTATCCTGTGTGCCCCCAGGAGCGTCGCAGAGTTAAGGCACTCCGTGGTGGAGTATGGCCTCATGGAAGCCACTGCACACCCAACTCCCCCGACGTGAAACACTGGAACTTACCTTGAGGCCTGAGGTCACCTTTCGTTCGGCCGGAGCGGAACATGTGGTGCCGTGGGAGGAGTTCCTAGAAAGGGATGGCCAGCACGGTTTTCGCTTTGAGAGAACACGCAGCCTCGGCCCACAACGACAATCCTGCCGTGCAGAGACGTCGGGCCGCTAGTGCTGTTCAGGCAGCTTTGAAGCCAAGCGCAAGGCGCCTCCAAACGGGGGGAAAGCGTACTCTCCCCTCCGCGTCCCACGTTCAAGCTGAATGACGCAGCATGTTTCTCGGAAGGCTCTGCCGAGCTATCTAGTACAAGGGAGAGAGTGCCTGCCTCTGCTGAGAAAGGTTTTGACGTGGGGATTGCCGGACATGAGGAAGAGCGTTCCCCAGGCCGTGCAAAGTTTAGGCTTTGGTGACTCTGGATGGTCCCAAGGGTCCAGACTTGTCCCTGGGAAAGCTGTCCTCTTTTTCTTTCTCCGGCTGGAAGCAAACAGCTGGCAACCGACTGCCGTACGCAGACGTCCTGGGGGAGCCCCCCGGTTTCATTTGGGACGCACGTGGGTGTCTCACAGAAGAGCCCAAATTCCTAATTGGGGGCACACCAGCGTGGAATGTAAGGCTGTTTAGAACTGCGTACCCTGAGGCCGTTGGGAGGCCGTACGAACGAGAGCTTTCGAGCGAACAGGGCCGCGCTTCGCCATCATCGTTGCCCGTTCACGGAGCTTAATGAAACGAATGCATGCACTTCCTGTGGCTCAAACGCAACAGAGGACTTGGAAGGCATACAGTGCCCTTTGACAGCTGTTACAACGAACGTGAGTGCACAGTGTCTCGTGAAATAAATCCCTAGCACCGTTGAAGCATCCCGTTAACGCATGCTTCTTCGCTCCTATGGCACTCCGAGGTGTTACTGACGGGGGAAATCTGGACTTTTACTTGAGGCCGGGGGGGGGGGGGGGTGGGGGGCTCACAATTCTTTGGTCGGCGAGCTCCAGAGTGCTCTTGCTGAAGCTCCCAGCAAGGACCTGAGAGCAGCAGGCCTCACACGAGTACACTCAGACGGCTTCCGTCACGAGTCAACTCAGGCCTCTTATGTGAGGCCTTCCGGCAGCAAAGAGAAGGTGGGCGCGAGGGGTGTGCTTCAGGCAGCTTAGGACCCGCGACTGTCTCGTCTACCACGGAGGGGAATAAGGTTTGCCCAGGGTCGCCCAGTTTCAAAGCCGAGCTCACGTAGTTATCCTCAGTGGTTTCTGATTACCTCAAGGAAACACACGGGAGGAACAGGGCCCTTCCATGGAGGCCCTTTCGGGCACAGGGACCTCTGCGTGGGATCTACTGGGTAAGTATGGCAGTACCTTAGATAGGCCTCAGTGACCAAGGCTGTCGTCTGGCTCATGCCTTAGCTGTGTTAAGTGTGGAAAACGTGCTGGTCCTCAGGCTGGGCCCACGGCCTAGCTTTCGCTTCTGTGAGAGTGCTGCCCCGAGTCTCCTCCTGGAGCCAGTCGTCAGCACGGTGCCTTTTGGCACTGCAGTTCTCTTTCAGTCAAGGAGGCCGTGCGACTGGCACAGGGAGTCTGCGCAGCACGGCCTTCGCGAGGCTCTTTGACGACTGGGGCACTCAAGGCAGGCAAGCCAGAGAGCAGTACGTTGCCCTTGCTATGAACGTGAAGAGCTTTCTCCAGGGCCCTGTGGAGGCTAAGGTTCCTCAGAAGCCGGGAGCCGCCGTTGCGGCACGGAGAGAAGTCATCCTGCGACCTTGGCGAACGAGCTCCTATCCTGTGTGCCCCCAGGAGCGTCGCAGAGTTAAGGCACTCCGTGGTGGAGTATGGCCTCATGGAAGCCACTGCACACCCAACTCCCCCGACGTGAAACACTGGAACTTACCTTGAGGCCTGAGGTCACCTTTCGTTCGGCCGGAGCGGAACATGTGGTGCCGTGGGAGGAGTTCCTAGAAAGGGATGGCCAGCACGGTTTTCGCTTTGAGAGAACACGCAGCCTCGGCCCACAACGACAATCCTGCCGTGCAGAGACGTCGGGCCGCTAGTGCTGTTCAGGCAGCTTTGAAGCCAAGCGCAAGGCGCCTCCAAACGGGGGGAAAGCGTACTCTCCCCTCCGCGTCCCACGTTCAAGCTGAATGACGCAGCATGTTTCTCGGAAGGCTCTGCCGAGCTATCTAGTACAAGGGAGAGAGTGCCTGCCTCTGCTGAGAAAGGTTTTGACGTGGGGATTGCCGGACATGAGGAAGAGCGTTCCCCAGGCCGTGCAAAGTTTAGGCTTTGGTGACTCTGGATGGTCCCAAGGGTCCAGACTTGTCCCTGGGAAAGCTGTCCTCTTTTTCTTTCTCCGGCTGGAAGCAAACAGCTGGCAACCGACTGCCGTACGCAGACGTCCTGGGGGAGCCCCCCGGTTTCATTTGGGACGCACGTGGGTGTCTCACAGAAGAGCCCAAATTCCTAATTGGGGGCACACCAGCGTGGAATGTAAGGCTGTTTAGAACTGCGTACCCTGAGGCCGTTGGGAGGCCGTACGAACGAGAGCTTTCGAGCGAACAGGGCCGCGCTTCGCCATCATCGTTGCCCGTTCACGGAGCTTAATGAAACGAATGCATGCACTTCCTGTGGCTCAAACGCAACAGAGGACTTGGAAGGCATACAGTGCCCTTTGACAGCTGTTACAACGAACGTGAGTGCACAGTGTCTCGTGAAATAAATCCCTAGCACCGTTGAAGCATCCCGTTAACGCATGCTTCTTCGCTCCTATGGCACTCCGAGGTGTTACTGACGGGGGAAATCTGGACTTTTACTTGAGGCCGGGGGGGGGGGGGTGGGGGGCTCACAATTCTTTGGTCGGCGAGCTCCAGAGTGCTCTTGCTGAAGCTCCCAGCAAGGACCTGAGAGCAGCAGGCCTCACACGAGTACACTCAGACGGCTTCCGTCACGAGTCAACTCAGGCCTCTTATGTGAGGCCTTCCGGCAGCAAAGAGAAGGTGGGCGCGAGGGGTGTGCTTCAGGCAGCTTAGGACCCGCGACTGTCTCGTCTACCACGGAGGGGAATAAGGTTTGCCCAGGGTCGCCCAGTTTCAAAGCCGAGCTCACGTAGTTATCCTCAGTGGTTTCTGATTACCTCAAGGAAACACACGGGAGGAACAGGGCCCTTCCATGGAGGCCCTTTCGGGCACAGGGACCTCTGCGTGGGATCTACTGGGTAAGTATGGCAGTACCTTAGATAGGCCTCAGTGACCAAGGCTGTCATCTGGCTCATGCCTTAGCTGTGTTAAGTGTGGAAAACGTGCTGGTCCTCAGGCTGGGCCCACGGCCTAGCTTTCGCTTCTGTGAGAGTGCTGCCCCGAGTCTCCTCCTGGAGCCAGTCGTCAGCACGGTGCCTTTTGGCACTGCAGTTCTCTTTCAGTCAAGGAGGCCGTGCGACTGGCACAGGGAGTCTGCGCAGCACGGCCTTCGCGAGGCTCTTTGACGACTGGGGCACTCAAGGCAGGCAAGCCAGAGAGCAGTACGTTGCCCTTGCTATGAACGTGAAGAGCTTTCTCCAGGGCCCTGTGGAGGCTAAGGTTCCTCAGAAGCCGGGAGCCGCCGTTGCGGCACGGAGAGAAGTCATCCTGCGACCTTGGCGAACGAGCTCCTATCCTGTGTGCCCCCAGGAGCGTCGCAGAGTTAAGGCACTCCGTGGTGGAGTATGGCCTCATGGAAGCCACTGCACACCCAACTCCCCCGACGTGAAACACTGGAACTTACCTTGAGGCCTGAGGTCACCTTTCGTTCGGCCGGAGCGGAACATGTGGTGCCGTGGGAGGAGTTCCTAGAAAGGGATGGCCAGCACGGTTTTCGCTTTGAGAGAACACGCAGCCTCGGCCCACAACGACAATCCTGCCGTGCAGAGACGTCGGGCCGCTAGTGCTGTTCAGGCAGCTTTGAAGCCAAGCGCAAGGCGCCTCCAAACGGGGGGAAAGCGTACTCTCCCCTCCGCGTCCCACGTTCAAGCTGAATGACGCAGCATGTTTCTCGGAAGGCTCTGCCGAGCTATCTAGTACAAGGGAGAGAGTGCCTGCCTCTGCTGAGAAAGGTTTTGACGTGGGGATTGCCGGACATGAGGAAGAGCGTTCCCCAGGCCGTGCAAAGTTTAGGCTTTGGTGACTCTGGATGGTCCCAAGGGTCCAGACTTGTCCCTGGGAAAGCTGTCCTCTTTTTCTTTCTCCGGCTGGAAGCAAACAGCTGGCAACCGACTGCCGTACGCAGACGTCCTGGGGGAGCCCCCCGGTTTCATTTGGGACGCACGTGGGTGTCTCACAGAAGAGCCCAAATTCCTAATTGGGGGCACACCAGCGTGGAATGTAAGGCTGTTTAGAACTGCGTACCCTGAGGCCGTTGGGAGGCCGTACGAACGAGAGCTTTCGAGCGAACAGGGCCGCGCTTCGCCATCATCGTTGCCCGTTCACGGAGCTTAATGAAACGAATGCATGCACTTCCTGTGGCTCAAACGCAACAGAGGACTTGGAAGGCATACAGTGCCCTTTGACAGCTGTTACAACGAACGTGAGTGCACAGTGTCTCGTGAAATAAATCCCTAGCACCGTTGAAGCATCCCGTTAACGCATGCTTCTTCGCTCCTATGGCACTCCGAGGTGTTACTGACGGGGGAAATCTGGACTTTTACTTGAGGCCGGGGGGGGGGGGTGGGGGGCTCACAATTCTTTGGTCGGCGAGCTCCAGAGTGCTCTTGCTGAAGCTCCCAGCAAGGACCTGAGAGCAGCAGGCCTCACACGAGTACACTCAGACGGCTTCCGTCACGAGTCAACTCAGGCCTCTTATGTGAGGCCTTCCGGCAGCAAAGAGAAGGTGGGCGCGAGGGGTGTGCTTCAGGCAGCTTAGGACCCGCGACTGTCTCGTCTACCACGGAGGGGAATAAGGTTTGCCCAGGGTCGCCCAGTTTCAAAGCCGAGCTCACGTAGTTATCCTCAGTGGTTTCTGATTACCTCAAGGAAACACACGGGAGGAACAGGGCCCTTCCATGGAGGCCCTTTCGGGCACAGGGACCTCTGCGTGGGATCTACTGGGTAAGTATGGCAGTACCTTAGATAGGCCTCAGTGACCAAGGCTGTCGTCTGGCTCATGCCTTAGCTGTGTTAAGTGTGGAAAACGTGCTGGTCCTCAGGCTGGGCCCACGGCCTAGCTTTCGCTTCTGTGAGAGTGCTGCCCCGAGTCTCCTCCTGGAGCCAGTCGTCAGCACGGTGCCTTTGGCACTGCAGTTCTCTTTCAGTCAAGGAGGCCGTGCGACTGGCACAGGGAGTCTGCGCAGCACGGCCTTCGCGAGGCTCTTTGACGACTGGGGCACTCAAGGCAGGCAAGCCAGAGAGCAGTACGTTGCCCTTGCTATGAACGTGAAGAGCTTTCTCCAGGGCCCTGTGGAGGCTAAGGTTCCTCAGAAGCCGGGAGCCGCCGTTGCGGCACGGAGAGAAGTCATCCTGCGACCTTGGCGAACGAGCTCCTATCCTGTGTGCCCCCAGGAGCGTCGCAGAGTTAAGGCACTCCGTGGTGGAGTATGGCCTCATGGAAGCCACTGCACACCCAACTCCCCCGACGTGAAACACTGGAACTTACCTTGAGGCCTGAGGTCACCTTTCGTTCGGCCGGAGCGGAACATGTGGTGCCGTGGGAGGAGTTCCTAGAAAGGGATGGCCAGCACGGTTTTCGCTTTGAGAGAACACGCAGCCTCGGCCCACAACGACAATCCTGCCGTGCAGAGACGTCGGGCCGCTAGTGCTGTTCAGGCAGCTTTGAAGCCAAGCGCAAGGCGCCTCCAAACGGGGGGAAAGCGTACTCTCCCCTCCGCGTCCCACGTTCAAGCTGAATGACGCAGCATGTTTCTCGGAAGGCTCTGCCGAGCTATCTAGTACAAGGGAGAGAGTGCCTGCCTCTGCTGAGAAAGGTTTTGACGTGGGGATTGCCGGACATGAGGAAGAGCGTTCCCCAGGCCGTGCAAAGTTTAGGCTTTGGTGACTCTGGATGGTCCCAAGGGTCCAGACTTGTCCCTGGGAAAGCTGTCCTCTTTTTCTTTCTCCGGCTGGAAGCAAACAGCTGGCAACCGACTGCCGTACGCAGACGTCCTGGGGGAGCCCCCCGGTTTCATTTGGGACGCACGTGGGTGTCTCACAGAAGAGCCCAAATTCCTAATTGGGGGCACACCAGCGTGGAATGTAAGGCTGTTTAGAACTGCGTACCCTGAGGCCGTTGGGAGGCCGTACGAACGAGAGCTTTCGAGCGAACAGGGCCGCGCTTCGCCATCATCGTTGCCCGTTCACGGAGCTTAATGAAACGAATGCATGCACTTCCTGTGGCTCAAACGCAACAGAGGACTTGGAAGGCATACAGTGCCCTTTGACAGCTGTTACAACGAACGTGAGTGCACAGTGTCTCGTGAAATAAATCCCTAGCACCGTTGAAGCATCCCGTTAACGCATGCTTCTTCGCTCCTATGGCACTCCGAGGTGTTACTGACGGGGGAAATCTGGACTTTTACTTGAGGCCGGGGGGGGGGGGGTGGGGGGCTCACAATTCTTTGGTCGGCGAGCTCCAGAGTGCTCTTGCTGAAGCTCCCAGCAAGGACCTGAGAGCAGCAGGCCTCACACGAGTACACTCAGACGGCTTCCGTCACGAGTCAACTCAGGCCTCTTATGTGAGGCCTTCCGGCAGCAAAGAGAAGGTGGGCGCGAGGGGTGTGCTTCAGGCAGCTTAGGACCCGCGACTGTCTCGTCTACCACGGAGGGGAATAAGGTTTGCCCAGGGTCGCCCAGTTTCAAAGCCGAGCTCACGTAGTTATCCTCAGTGGTTTCTGATTACCTCAAGGAAACACACGGGAGGAACAGGGCCCTTCCATGGAGGCCCTTTCGGGCACAGGGACCTCTGCGTGGGATCTACTGGGTAAGTATGGCAGTACCTTAGATAGGCCTCAGTGACCAAGGCTGTCGTCTGGCTCATGCCTTAGCTGTGTTAAGTGTGGAAAACGTGCTGGTCCTCAGGCTGGGCCCACGGCCTAGCTTTCGCTTCTGTGAGAGTGCTGCCCCGAGTCTCCTCCTGGAGCCAGTCGTCAGCACGGTGCCTTTTGGCACTGCAGTTCTCTTTCAGTCAAGGAGGCCGTGCGACTGGCACAGGGAGTCTGCGCAGCACGGCCTTCGCGAGGCTCTTTGACGACTGGGGCACTCAAGGCAGGCAAGCCAGAGAGCAGTACGTTGCCCTTGCTATGAACGTGAAGAGCTTTCTCCAGGGCCCTGTGGAGGCTAAGGTTCCTCAGAAGCCGGGAGCCGCCGTTGCGGCACGGAGAGAAGTCATCCTGCGACCTTGGCGAACGAGCTCCTATCCTGTGTGCCCCCAGGAGCGTCGCAGAGTTAAGGCACTCCGTGGTGGAGTATGGCCTCATGGAAGCCACTGCACACCCAACTCCCCCGACGTGAAACACTGGAACTTACCTTGAGGCCTGAGGTCACCTTTCGTTCGGCCGGAGCGGAACATGTGGTGCCGTGGGAGGAGTTCCTAGAAAGGGATGGCCAGCACGGTTTTCGCTTTGAGAGAACACGCAGCCTCGGCCCACAACGACAATCCTGCCGTGCAGAGACGTCGGGCCGCTAGTGCTGTTCAGGCAGCTTTGAAGCCAAGCGCAAGGCGCCTCCAAACGGGGGGAAAGCGTACTCTCCCCTCCGCGTCCCACGTTCAAGCTGAATGACGCAGCATGTTTCTCGGAAGGCTCTGCCGAGCTATCTAGTACAAGGGAGAGAGTGCCTGCCTCTGCTGAGAAAGGTTTTGACGTGGGGATTGCCGGACATGAGGAAGAGCGTTCCCCAGGCCGTGCAAAGTTTAGGCTTTGGTGACTCTGGATGGTCCCAAGGGTCCAGACTTGTCCCTGGGAAAGCTGTCCTCTTTTTCTTTCTCCGGCTGGAAGCAAACAGCTGGCAACCGACTGCCGTACGCAGACGTCCTGGGGGAGCCCCCCGGTTTCATTTGGGACGCACGTGGGTGTCTCACAGAAGAGCCCAAATTCCTAATTGGGGGCACACCAGCGTGGAATGTAAGGCTGTTTAGAACTGCGTACCCTGAGGCCGTTGGGAGGCCGTACGAACGAGAGCTTTCGAGCGAACAGGGCCGCGCTTCGCCATCATCGTTGCCCGTTCACGGAGCTTAATGAAACGAATGCATGCACTTCCTGTGGCTCAAACGCAACAGAGGACTTGGAAGGCATACAGTGCCCTTTGACAGCTGTTACAACGAACGTGAGTGCACAGTGTCTCGTGAAATAAATCCCTAGCACCGTTGAAGCATCCCGTTAACGCATGCTTCTTCGCTCCTATGGCACTCCGAGGTGTTACTGACGGGGGAAATCTGGACGTTTACTTGAGGCCGGGGGGGGGGGGGTGGGGGGCTCACAATTCTTTGGTCGGCGAGCTCCAGAGTGCTCTTGCTGAAGCTCCCAGCAAGGACCTGAGAGCAGCAGGCCTCACACGAGTACACTCAGACGGCTTCCGTCACGAGTCAACTCAGGCCTCTTATGTGAGGCCTTCCGGCAGCAAAGAGAAGGTGGGCGCGAGGGGTGTGCTTCAGGCAGCTTAGGACCCGCGACTGTCTCGTCTACCACGGAGGGGAATAAGGTTTGCCCAGGGTCGCCCAGTTTCAAAGCCGAGCTCACGTAGTTATCCTCAGTGGTTTCTGATTACCTCAAGGAAACACACGGGAGGAACAGGGCCCTTCCATGGAGGCCCTTTCGGGCACAGGGACCTCTGCGTGGGATCTACTGGGTAAGTATGGCAGTACCTTAGATAGGCCTCAGTGACCAAGGCTGTCGTCTGGCTCATGCCTTAGCTGTGTTAAGTGTGGAAAACGTGCTGGTCCTCAGGCTGGGCCCACGGCCTAGCTTTCGCTTCTGTGAGAGTGCTGCCCCGAGTCTCCTCCTGGAGCCAGTCGTCAGCACGGTGCCTTTTGGCACTGCAGTTCTCTTTCAGTCAAGGAGGCCGTGCGACTGGCACAGGGAGTCTGCGCAGCACGGCCTTCGCGAGGCTCTTTGACGACTGGGGCACTCAAGGCAGGCAAGCCAGAGAGCAGTACGTTGCCCTTGCTATGAACGTGAAGAGCTTTCTCCAGGGCCCTGTGGAGGCTAAGGTTCCTCAGAAGCCGGGAGCCGCCGTTGCGGCACGGAGAGAAGTCATCCTGCGACCTTGGCGAACGAGCTCCTATCCTGTGTGCCCCCAGGAGCGTCGCAGAGTTAAGGCACTCCGTGGTGGAGTATGGCCTCATGGAAGCCACTGCACACCCAACTCCCCCGACGTGAAACACTGGAACTTACCTTGAGGCCTGAGGTCACCTTTCGTTCGGCCGGAGCGGAACATGTGGTGCCGTGGGAGGAGTTCCTAGAAAGGGATGGCCAGCACGGTTTTCGCTTTGAGAGAACACGCAGCCTCGGCCCACAACGACAATCCTGCCGTGCAGAGACGTCGGGCCGCTAGTGCTGTTCAGGCAGCTTTGAAGCCAAGCGCAAGGCGCCTCCAAACGGGGGGAAAGCGTACTCTCCCCTCCGCGTCCCACGTTCAAGCTGAATGACGCAGCATGTTTCTCGGAAGGCTCTGCCGAGCTATCTAGTACAAGGGAGAGAGTGCCTGCCTCTGCTGAGAAAGGTTTTGACGTGGGGATTGCCGGACATGAGGAAGAGCGTTCCCCAGGCCGTGCAAAGTTTAGGCTTTGGTGACTCTGGATGGTCCCAAGGGTCCAGACTTGTCCCTGGGAAAGCTGTCCTCTTTTTCTTTCTCCGGCTGGAAGCAAACAGCTGGCAACCGACTGCCGTACGCAGACGTCCTGGGGGAGCCCCCCGGTTTCATTTGGGACGCACGTGGGTGTCTCACAGAAGAGCCCAAATTCCTAATTGGGGGCACACCAGCGTGGAATGTAAGGCTGTTTAGAACTGCGTACCCTGAGGCCGTTGGGAGGCCGTACGAACGAGAGCTTTCGAGCGAACAGGGCCGCGCTTCGCCATCATCGTTGCCCGTTCACGGAGCTTAATGAAACGAATGCATGCACTTCCTGTGGCTCAAACGCAACAGAGGACTTGGAAGGCATACAGTGCCCTTTGACAGCTGTTACAACGAACGTGAGTGCACAGTGTCTCGTGAAATAAATCCCTAGCACCGTTGAAGCATCCCGTTAACGCATGCTTCTTCGCTCCTATGGCACTCCGAGGTGTTACTGACGGGGGAAATCTGGACTTTTACTTGAGGCCGGGGGGGGGGGGTGGGGGGCTCACAATTCTTTGGTCGGCGAGCTCCAGAGTGCTCTTGCTGAAGCTCCCAGCAAGGACCTGAGAGCAGCAGGCCTCACACGAGTACACTCAGACGGCTTCCGTCACGAGTCAACTCAGGCCTCTTATGTGAGGCCTTCCGGCAGCAAAGAGAAGGTGGGCGCGAGGGGTGTGCTTCAGGCAGCTTAGGACCCGCGACTGTCTCGTCTACCACGGAGGGGAATAAGGTTTGCCCAGGGTCGCCCAGTTTCAAAGCCGAGCTCACGTAGTTATCCTCAGTGGTTTCTGATTACCTCAAGGAAACACACGGGAGGAACAGGGCCCTTCCATGGAGGCCCTTTCGGGCACAGGGACCTCTGCGTGGGATCTACTGGGTAAGTATGGCAGTACCTTAGATAGGCCTCAGTGACCAAGGCTGTCGTCTGGCTCATGCCTTAGCTGTGTTAAGTGTGGAAAACGTGCTGGTCCTCAGGCTGGGCCCACGGCCTAGCTTTCGCTTCTGTGAGAGTGCTGCCCCGAGTCTCCTCCTGGAGCCAGTCGTCAGCACGGTGCCTTTTGGCACTGCAGTTCTCTTTCAGTCAAGGAGGCCGTGCGACTGGCACAGGGAGTCTGCGCAGCACGGCCTTCGCGAGGCTCTTTGACGACTGGGGCACTCAAGGCAGGCAAGCCAGAGAGCAGTACGTTGCCCTTGCTATGAACGTGAAGAGCTTTCTCCAGGGCCCTGTGGAGGCTAAGGTTCCTCAGAAGCCGGGAGCCGCCGTTGCGGCACGGAGAGAAGTCATCCTGCGACCTTGGCGAACGAGCTCCTATCCTGTGTGCCCCCAGGAGCGTCGCAGAGTTAAGGCACTCCGTGGTGGAGTATGGCCTCATGGAAGCCACTGCACACCCAACTCCCCCGACGTGAAACACTGGAACTTACCTTGAGGCCTGAGGTCACCTTTCGTTCGGCCGGAGCGGAACATGTGGTGCCGTGGGAGGAGTTCCTAGAAAGGGATGGCCAGCACGGTTTTCGCTTTGAGAGAACACGCAGCCTCGGCCCACAACGACAATCCTGCCGTGCAGAGACGTCGGGCCGCTAGTGCTGTTCAGGCAGCTTTGAAGCCAAGCGCAAGGCGCCTCCAAACGGGGGGAAAGCGTACTCTCCCCTCCGCGTCCCACGTTCAAGCTGAATGACGCAGCATGTTTCTCGGAAGGCTCTGCCGAGCTATCTAGTACAAGGGAGAGAGTGCCTGCCTCTGCTGAGAAAGGTTTTGACGTGGGGATTGCCGGACATGAGGAAGAGCGTTCCCCAGGCCGTGCAAAGTTTAGGCTTTGGTGACTCTGGATGGTCCCAAGGGTCCAGACTTGTCCCTGGGAAAGCTGTCCTCTTTTTCTTTCTCCGGCTGGAAGCAAACAGCTGGCAACCGACTGCCGTACGCAGACGTCCTGGGGGAGCCCCCCGGTTTCATTTGGGACGCACGTGGGTGTCTCACAGAAGAGCCCAAATTCCTAATTGGGGGCACACCAGCGTGGAATGTAAGGCTGTTTAGAACTGCGTACCCTGAGGCCGTTGGGAGGCCGTACGAACGAGAGCTTTCGAGCGAACAGGGCAGCGCTTCGCCATCATCGTTGCCCGTTCACGGAGCTTAATGAAACGAATGCATGCACTTCCTGTGGCTCAAACGCAACAGAGGACTTGGAAGGCATACAGTGCCCTTTGACAGCTGTTACAACGAACGTGAGTGCACAGTGTCTCGTGAAATAAATCCCTAGCACCGTTGAAGCATCCCGTTAACGCATGCTTCTTCGCTCCTATGGCACTCCGAGGTGTTACTGACGGGGGAAATCTGGACTTTTACTTGAGGCCGGGGGGGGGGGGGTGGGGGGCTCACAATTCTTTGGTCGGCGAGCTCCAGAGTGCTCTTGCTGAAGCTCCCAGCAAGGACCTGAGAGCAGCAGGCCTCACACGAGTACACTCAGACGGCTTCCGTCACGAGTCAACTCAGGCCTCTTATGTGAGGCCTTCCGGCAGCAAAGAGAAGGTGGGCGCGAGGGGTGTGCTTCAGGCAGCTTAGGACCCGCGACTGTCTCGTCTACCACGGAGGGGAATAAGGTTTGCCCAGGGTCGCCCAGTTTCAAAGCCGAGCTCACGTAGTTATCCTCAGTGGTTTCTGATTACCTCAAGGAAACACACGGGAGGAACAGGGCCCTTCCATGGAGGCCCTTTCGGGCACAGGGACCTCTGCGTGGGATCTACTGGGTAAGTATGGCAGTACCTTAGATAGGCCTCAGTGACCAAGGCTGTCGTCTGGCTCATGCCTTAGCTGTGTTAAGTGTGGAAAACGTGCTGGTCCTCAGGCTGGGCCCACGGCCTAGCTTTCGCTTCTGTGAGAGTGCTGCCCCGAGTCTCCTCCTGGAGCCAGTCGTCAGCACGGTGCCTTTTGGCACTGCAGTTCTCTTTCAGTCAAGGAGGCCGTGCGACTGGCACAGGGAGTCTGCGCAGCACGGCCTTCGCGAGGCTCTTTGACGACTGGGGCACTCAAGGCAGGCAAGCCAGAGAGCAGTACGTTGCCCTTGCTATGAACGTGAAGAGCTTTCTCCAGGGCCCTGTGGAGGCTAAGGTTCCTCAGAAGCCGGGAGCCGCCGTTGCGGCACGGAGAGAAGTCATCCTGCGACCTTGGCGAACGAGCTCCTATCCTGTGTGCCCCCAGGAGCGTCGCAGAGTTAAGGCACTCCGTGGTGGAGTATGGCCTCATGGAAGCCACTGCACACCCAACTCCCCCGACGTGAAACACTGGAACTTACCTTGAGGCCTGAGGTCACCTTTCGTTCGGCCGGAGCGGAACATGTGGTGCCGTGGGAGGAGTTCCTAGAAAGGGATGGCCAGCACGGTTTTCGCTTTGAGAGAACACGCAGCCTCGGCCCACAACGACAATCCTGCCGTGCAGAGACGTCGGGCCGCTAGTGCTGTTCAGGCAGCTTTGAAGCCAAGCGCAAGGCGCCTCCAAACGGGGGGAAAGCGTACTCTCCCCTCCGCGTCCCACGTTCAAGCTGAATGACGCAGCATGTTTCTCGGAAGGCTCTGCCGAGCTATCTAGTACAAGGGAGAGAGTGCCTGCCTCTGCTGAGAAAGGTTTTGACGTGGGGATTGCCGGACATGAGGAAGAGCGTTCCCCAGGCCGTGCAAAGTTTAGGCTTTGGTGACTCTGGATGGTCCCAAGGGTCCAGACTTGTCCCTGGGAAAGCTGTCCTCTTTTTCTTTCTCCGGCTGGAAGCAAACAGCTGGCAACCGACTGCCGTACGCAGACGTCCTGGGGGAGCCCCCCGGTTTCATTTGGGACGCACGTGGGTGTCTCACAGAAGAGCCCAAATTCCTAATTGGGGGCACACCAGCGTGGAATGTAAGGCTGTTTAGAACTGCGTACCCTGAGGCCGTTGGGAGGCCGTACGAACGAGAGCTTTCGAGCGAACAGGGCCGCGCTTCGCCATCATCGTTGCCCGTTCACGGAGCTTAATGAAACGAATGCATGCACTTCCTGTGGCTCAAACGCAACAGAGGACTTGGAAGGCATACAGTGCCCTTTGACAGCTGTTACAACGAACGTGAGTGCACAGTGTCTCGTGAAATAAATCCCTAGCACCGTTGAAGCATCCCGTTAACGCATGCTTCTTCGCTCCTATGGCACTCCGAGGTGTTACTGACGGGGGAAATCTGGACTTTTACTTGAGGCCGGGGGGGGGGGGGGGGGGGCTCACAATTCTTTGGTCGGCGAGCTCCAGAGTGCTCTTGCTGAAGCTCCCAGCAAGGACCTGAGAGCAGCAGGCCTCACACGAGTACACTCAGACGGCTTCCGTCACGAGTCAACTCAGGCCTCTTATGTGAGGCCTTCCGGCAGCAAAGAGAAGGTGGGCGCGAGGGGTGTGCTTCAGGCAGCTTAGGACCCGCGACTGTCTCGTCTACCACGGAGGGGAATAAGGTTTGCCCAGGGTCGCCCAGTTTCAAAGCCGAGCTCACGTAGTTATCCTCAGTGGTTTCTGATTACCTCAAGGAAACACACGGGAGGAACAGGGCCCTTCCATGGAGGCCCTTTCGGGCACAGGGACCTCTGCGTGGGATCTACTGGGTAAGTATGGCAGTACCTTAGATAGGCCTCAGTGACCAAGGCTGTCGTCTGGCTCATGCCTTAGCTGTGTTAAGTGTGGAAAACGTGCTGGTCCTCAGGCTGGGCCCACGGCCTAGCTTTCGCTTCTGTGAGAGTGCTGCCCCGAGTCTCCTCCTGGAGCCAGTCGTCAGCACGGTGCCTTTTGGCACTGCAGTTCTCTTTCAGTCAAGGAGGCCGTGCGACTGGCACAGGGAGTCTGCGCAGCACGGCCTTCGCGAGGCTCTTTGACGACTGGGGCACTCAAGGCAGGCAAGCCAGAGAGCAGTACGTTGCCCTTGCTATGAACGTGAAGAGCTTTCTCCAGGGCCCTGTGGAGGCTAAGGTTCCTCAGAAGCCGGGAGCCGCCGTTGCGGCACGGAGAGAAGTCATCCTGCGACCTTGGCGAACGAGCTCCTATCCTGTGTGCCCCCAGGAGCGTCGCAGAGTTAAGGCACTCCGTGGTGGAGTATGGCCTCATGGAAGCCACTGCACACCCAACTCCCCCGACGTGAAACACTGGAACTTACCTTGAGGCCTGAGGTCACCTTTCGTTCGGCCGGAGCGGAACATGTGGTGCCGTGGGAGGAGTTCCTAGAAAGGGATGGCCAGCACGGTTTTCGCTTTGAGAGAACACGCAGCCTCGGCCCACAACGACAATCCTGCCGTGCAGAGACGTCGGGCCGCTAGTGCTGTTCAGGCAGCTTTGAAGCCAAGCGCAAGGCGCCTCCAAACGGGGGGAAAGCGTACTCTCCCCTCCGCGTCCCACGTTCAAGCTGAATGACGCAGCATGTTTCTCGGAAGGCTCTGCCGAGCTATCTAGTACAAGGGAGAGAGTGCCTGCCTCTGCTGAGAAAGGTTTTGACGTGGGGATTGCCGGACATGAGGAAGAGCGTTCCCCAGGCCGTGCAAAGTTTAGGCTTTGGTGACTCTGGATGGTCCCAAGGGTCCAGACTTGTCCCTGGGAAAGCTGTCCTCTTTTTCTTTCTCCGGCTGGAAGCAAACAGCTGGCAACCGACTGCCGTACGCAGACGTCCTGGGGGAGCCCCCCGGTTTCATTTGGGACGCACGTGGGTGTCTCACAGAAGAGCCCAAATTCCTAATTGGGGGCACACCAGCGTGGAATGTAAGGCTGTTTAGAACTGCGTACCCTGAGGCCGTTGGGAGGCCGTACGAACGAGAGCTTTCGAGCGAACAGGGCAGCGCTTCGCCATCATCGTTGCCCGTTCACGGAGCTTAATGAAACGAATGCATGCACTTCCTGTGGCTCAAACGCAACAGAGGACTTGGAAGGCATACAGTGCCCTTTGACAGCTGTTACAACGAACGTGAGTGCACAGTGTCTCGTGAAATAAATCCCTAGCACCGTTGAAGCATCCCGTTAACGCATGCTTCTTCGCTCCTATGGCACTCCGAGGTGTTACTGACGGGGGAAATCTGGACTTTTACTTGAGGCCGGGGGGGGGGGGGTGGGGGGCTCACAATTCTTTGGTCGGCGAGCTCCAGAGTGCTCTTGCTGAAGCTCCCAGCAAGGACCTGAGAGCAGCAGGCCTCACACGAGTACACTCAGACGGCTTCCGTCACGAGTCAACTCAGGCCTCTTATGTGAGGCCTTCCGGCAGCAAAGAGAAGGTGGGCGCGAGGGGTGTGCTTCAGGCAGCTTAGGACCCGCGACTGTCTCGTCTACCACGGAGGGGAATAAGGTTTGCCCAGGGTCGCCCAGTTTCAAAGCCGAGCTCACGTAGTTATCCTCAGTGGTTTCTGATTACCTCAAGGAAACACACGGGAGGAACAGGGCCCTTCCATGGAGGCCCTTTCGGGCACAGGGACCTCTGCGTGGGATCTACTGGGTAAGTATGGCAGTACCTTAGATAGGCCTCAGTGACCAAGGCTGTCGTCTGGCTCATGCCTTAGCTGTGTTAAGTGTGGAAAACGTGCTGGTCCTCAGGCTGGGCCCACGGCCTAGCTTTCGCTTCTGTGAGAGTGCTGCCCCGAGTCTCCTCCTGGAGCCAGTCGTCAGCACGGTGCCTTTTGGCACTGCAGTTCTCTTTCAGTCAAGGAGGCCGTGCGACTGGCACAGGGAGTCTGCGCAGCACGGCCTTCGCGAGGCTCTTTGACGACTGGGGCACTCAAGGCAGGCAAGCCAGAGAGCAGTACGTTGCCCTTGCTATGAACGTGAAGAGCTTTCTCCAGGGCCCTGTGGAGGCTAAGGTTCCTCAGAAGCCGGGAGCCGCCGTTGCGGCACGGAGAGAAGTCATCCTGCGACCTTGGCGAACGAGCTCCTATCCTGTGTGCCCCCAGGAGCGTCGCAGAGTTAAGGCACTCCGTGGTGGAGTATGGCCTCATGGAAGCCACTGCACACCCAACTCCCCCGACGTGAAACACTGGAACTTACCTTGAGGCCTGAGGTCACCTTTCGTTCGGCCGGAGCGGAACATGTGGTGCCGTGGGAGGAGTTCCTAGAAAGGGATGGCCAGCACGGTTTTCGCTTTGAGAGAACACGCAGCCTCGGCCCACAACGACAATCCTGCCGTGCAGAGACGTCGGGCCGCTAGTGCTGTTCAGGCAGCTTTGAAGCCAAGCGCAAGGCGCCTCCAAACGGGGGGAAAGCGTACTCTCCCCTCCGCGTCCCACGTTCAAGCTGAATGACGCAGCATGTTTCTCGGAAGGCTCTGCCGAGCTATCTAGTACAAGGGAGAGAGTGCCTGCCTCTGCTGAGAAAGGTTTTGACGTGGGGATTGCCGGACATGAGGAAGAGCGTTCCCCAGGCCGTGCAAAGTTTAGGCTTTGGTGACTCTGGATGGTCCCAAGGGTCCAGACTTGTCCCTGGGAAAGCTGTCCTCTTTTTCTTTCTCCGGCTGGAAGCAAACAGCTGGCAACCGACTGCCGTACGCAGACGTCCTGGGGGAGCCCCCCGGTTTCATTTGGGACGCACGTGGGTGTCTCACAGAAGAGCCCAAATTCCTAATTGGGGGCACACCAGCGTGGAATGTAAGGCTGTTTAGAACTGCGTACCCTGAGGCCGTTGGGAGGCCGTACGAACGAGAGCTTTCGAGCGAACAGGGCCGCGCTTCGCCATCATCGTTGCCCGTTCACGGAGCTTAATGAAACGAATGCATGCACTTCCTGTGGCTCAAACGCAACAGAGGACTTGGAAGGCATACAGTGCCCTTTGACAGCTGTTACAACGAACGTGAGTGCACAGTGTCTCGTGAAATAAATCCCTAGCACCGTTGAAGCATCCCGTTAACGCATGCTTCTTCGCTCCTATGGCACTCCGAGGTGTTACTGACGGGGGAAATCTGGACTTTTACTTGAGGCCGGGGGGGGGGGGTGGGGGGCTCACAATTCTTTGGTCGGCGAGCTCCAGAGTGCTCTTGCTGAAGCTCCCAGCAAGGACCTGAGAGCAGCAGGCCTCACACGAGTACACTCAGACGGCTTCCGTCACGAGTCAACTCAGGCCTCTTATGTGAGGCCTTCCGGCAGCAAAGAGAAGGTGGGCGCGAGGGGTGTGCTTCAGGCAGCTTAGGACCCGCGACTGTCTCGTCTACCACGGAGGGGAATAAGGTTTGCCCAGGGTCGCCCAGTTTCAAAGCTGAGCTCACGTAGTTATCCTCAGTGGTTTCTGATTACCTCAAGGAAACACACGGGAGGAACAGGGCCCTTCCATGGAGGCCCTTTCGGGCACAGGGACCTCTGCGTGGGATCTACTGGGTAAGTATGGCAGTACCTTAGATAGGCCTCAGTGACCAAGGCTGTCGTCTGGCTCATGCCTTAGCTGTGTTAAGTGTGGAAAACGTGCTGGTCCTCAGGCTGGGCCCACGGCCTAGCTTTCGCTTCTGTGAGAGTGCTGCCCCGAGTCTCCTCCTGGAGCCAGTCGTCAGCACGGTGCCTTTTGGCACTGCAGTTCTCTTTCAGTCAAGGAGGCCGTGCGACTGGCACAGGGAGTCTGCGCAGCACGGCCTTCGCGAGGCTCTTTGACGACTGGGGCACTCAAGGCAGGCAAGCCAGAGAGCAGTACGTTGCCCTTGCTATGAACGTGAAGAGCTTTCTCCAGGGCCCTGTGGAGGCTAAGGTTCCTCAGAAGCCGGGAGCCGCCGTTGCGGCACGGAGAGAAGTCATCCTGCGACCTTGGCGAACGAGCTCCTATCCTGTGTGCCCCCAGGAGCGTCGCAGAGTTAAGGCACTCCGTGGTGGAGTATGGCCTCATGGAAGCCACTGCACACCCAACTCCCCCGACGTGAAACACTGGAACTTACCTTGAGGCCTGAGGTCACCTTTCGTTCGGCCGGAGCGGAACATGTGGTGCCGTGGGAGGAGTTCCTAGAAAGGGATGGCCAGCACGGTTTTCGCTTTGAGAGAACACGCAGCCTCGGCCCACAACGACAATCCTGCCGTGCAGAGACGTCGGGCCGCTAGTGCTGTTCAGGCAGCTTTGAAGCCAAGCGCAAGGCGCCTCCAAACGGGGGGAAAGCGTACTCTCCCCTCCGCGTCCCACGTTCAAGCTGAATGACGCAGCATGTTTCTCGGAAGGCTCTGCCGAGCTATCTAGTACAAGGGAGAGAGTGCCTGCCTCTGCTGAGAAAGGTTTTGACGTGGGGATTGCCGGACATGAGGAAGAGCGTTCCCCAGGCCGTGCAAAGTTTAGGCTTTGGTGACTCTGGATGGTCCCAAGGGTCCAGACTTGTCCCTGGGAAAGCTGTCCTCTTTTTCTTTCTCCGGCTGGAAGCAAACAGCTGGCAACCGACTGCCGTACGCAGACGTCCTGGGGGAGCCCCCCGGTTTCATTTGGGACGCACGTGGGTGTCTCACAGAAGAGCCCAAATTCCTAATTGGGGGCACACCAGCGTGGAATGTAAGGCTGTTTAGAACTGCGTACCCTGAGGCCGTTGGGAGGCCGTACGAACGAGAGCTTTCGAGCGAACAGGGCAGCGCTTCGCCATCATCGTTGCCCGTTCACGGAGCTTAATGAAACGAATGCATGCACTTCCTGTGGCTCAAACGCAACAGAGGACTTGGAAGGCATACAGTGCCCTTTGACAGCTGTTACAACGAACGTGAGTGCACAGTGTCTCGTGAAATAAATCCCTAGCACCGTTGAAGCATCCCGTTAACGCATGCTTCTTCGCTCCTATGGCACTCCGAGGTGTTACTGACGGGGGAAATCTGGACTTTTACTTGAGGCCGGGGGGGGGGGGGTGGGGGGCTCACAATTCTTTGGTCGGCGAGCTCCAGAGTGCTCTTGCTGAAGCTCCCAGCAAGGACCTGAGAGCAGCAGGCCTCACACGAGTACACTCAGACGGCTTCCGTCACGAGTCAACTCAGGCCTCTTATGTGAGGCCTTCCGGCAGCAAAGAGAAGGTGGGCGCGAGGGGTGTGCTTCAGGCAGCTTAGGACCCGCGACTGTCTCGTCTACCACGGAGGGGAATAAGGTTTGCCCAGGGTCGCCCAGTTTCAAAGCCGAGCTCACGTAGTTATCCTCAGTGGTTTCTGATTACCTCAAGGAAACACACGGGAGGAACAGGGCCCTTCCATGGAGGCCCTTTCGGGCACAGGGACCTCTGCGTGGGATCTACTGGGTAAGTATGGCAGTACCTTAGATAGGCCTCAGTGACCAAGGCTGTCGTCTGGCTCATGCCTTAGCTGTGTTAAGTGTGGAAAACGTGCTGGTCCTCAGGCTGGGCCCACGGCCTAGCTTTCGCTTCTGTGAGAGTGCTGCCCCGAGTCTCCTCCTGGAGCCAGTCGTCAGCACGGTGCCTTTTGGCACTGCAGTTCTCTTTCAGTCAAGGAGGCCGTGCGACTGGCACAGGGAGTCTGCGCAGCACGGCCTTCGCGAGGCTCTTTGACGACTGGGGCACTCAAGGCAGGCAAGCCAGAGAGCAGTACGTTGCCCTTGCTATGAACGTGAAGAGCTTTCTCCAGGGCCCTGTGGAGGCTAAGGTTCCTCAGAAGCCGGGAGCCGCCGTTGCGGCACGGAGAGAAGTCATCCTGCGACCTTGGCGAACGAGCTCCTATCCTGTGTGCCCCCAGGAGCGTCGCAGAGTTAAGGCACTCCGTGGTGGAGTATGGCCTCATGGAAGCCACTGCACACCCAACTCCCCCGACGTGAAACACTGGAACTTACCTTGAGGCCTGAGGTCACCTTTCGTTCGGCCGGAGCGGAACATGTGGTGCCGTGGGAGGAGTTCCTAGAAAGGGATGGCCAGCACGGTTTTCGCTTTGAGAGAACACGCAGCCTCGGCCCACAACGACAATCCTGCCGTGCAGAGACGTCGGGCCGCTAGTGCTGTTCAGGCAGCTTTGAAGCCAAGCGCAAGGCGCCTCCAAACGGGGGGAAAGCGTACTCTCCCCTCCGCGTCCCACGTTCAAGCTGAATGACGCAGCATGTTTCTCGGAAGGCTCTGCCGAGCTATCTAGTACAAGGGAGAGAGTGCCTGCCTCTGCTGAGAAAGGTTTTGACGTGGGGATTGCCGGACATGAGGAAGAGCGTTCCCCAGGCCGTGCAAAGTTTAGGCTTTGGTGACTCTGGATGGTCCCAAGGGTCCAGACTTGTCCCTGGGAAAGCTGTCCTCTTTTTCTTTCTCCGGCTGGAAGCAAACAGCTGGCAACCGACTGCCGTACGCAGACGTCCTGGGGGAGCCCCCCGGTTTCATTTGGGACGCACGTGGGTGTCTCACAGAAGAGCCCAAATTCCTAATTGGGGGCACACCAGCGTGGAATGTAAGGCTGTTTAGAACTGCGTACCCTGAGGCCGTTGGGAGGCCGTACGAACGAGAGCTTTCGAGCGAACAGGGCCGCGCTTCGCCATCATCGTTGCCCGTTCACGGAGCTTAATGAAACGAATGCATGCACTTCCTGTGGCTCAAACGCAACAGAGGACTTGGAAGGCATACAGTGCCCTTTGACAGCTGTTACAACGAACGTGAGTGCACAGTGTCTCGTGAAATAAATCCCTAGCACCGTTGAAGCATCCCGTTAACGCATGCTTCTTCGCTCCTATGGCACTCCGAGGTGTTACTGACGGGGGAAATCTGGACTTTTACTTGAGGCCGGGGGGGGGGGGGTGGGGGGCTCACAATTCTTTGGTCGGCGAGCTCCAGAGTGCTCTTGCTGAAGCTCCCAGCAAGGACCTGAGAGCAGCAGGCCTCACACGAGTACACTCAGACGGCTTCCGTCACGAGTCAACTCAGGCCTCTTATGTGAGGCCTTCCGGCAGCAAAGAGAAGGTGGGCGCGAGGGGTGTGCTTCAGGCAGCTTAGGACCCGCGACTGTCTCGTCTACCACGGAGGGGAATAAGGTTTGCCCAGGGTCGCCCAGTTTCAAAGCCGAGCTCACGTAGTTATCCTCAGTGGTTTCTGATTACCTCAAGGAAACACACGGGAGGAACAGGGCCCTTCCATGGAGGCCCTTTCGGGCACAGGGACCTCTGCGTGGGATCTACTGGGTAAGTATGGCAGTACCTTAGATAGGCCTCAGTGACCAAGGCTGTCGTCTGGCTCATGCCTTAGCTGTGTTAAGTGTGGAAAACGTGCTGGTCCTCAGGCTGGGCCCACGGCCTAGCTTTCGCTTCTGTGAGAGTGCTGCCCCGAGTCTCCTCCTGGAGCCAGTCGTCAGCACGGTGCCTTTTGGCACTGCAGTTCTCTTTCAGTCAAGGAGGCCGTGCGACTGGCACAGGGAGTCTGCGCAGCACGGCCTTCGCGAGGCTCTTTGACGACTGGGGCACTCAAGGCAGGCAAGCCAGAGAGCAGTACGTTGCCCTTGCTATGAACGTGAAGAGCTTTCTCCAGGGCCCTGTGGAGGCTAAGGTTCCTCAGAAGCCGGGAGCCGCCGTTGCGGCACGGAGAGAAGTCATCCTGCGACCTTGGCGAACGAGCTCCTATCCTGTGTGCCCCCAGGAGCGTCGCAGAGTTAAGGCACTCCGTGGTGGAGTATGGCCTCATGGAAGCCACTGCACACCCAACTCCCCCGACGTGAAACACTGGAACTTACCTTGAGGCCTGAGGTCACCTTTCGTTCGGCCGGAGCGGAACATGTGGTGCCGTGGGAGGAGTTCCTAGAAAGGGATGGCCAGCACGGTTTTCGCTTTGAGAGAACACGCAGCCTCGGCCCACAACGACAATCCTGCCGTGCAGAGACGTCGGGCCGCTAGTGCTGTTCAGGCAGCTTTGAAGCCAAGCGCAAGGCGCCTCCAAACGGGGGGAAAGCGTACTCTCCCCTCCGCGTCCCACGTTCAAGCTGAATGACGCAGCATGTTTCTCGGAAGGCTCTGCCGAGCTATCTAGTACAAGGGAGAGAGTGCCTGCCTCTGCTGAGAAAGGTTTTGACGTGGGGATTGCCGGACATGAGGAAGAGCGTTCCCCAGGCCGTGCAAAGTTTAGGCTTTGGTGACTCTGGATGGTCCCAAGGGTCCAGACTTGTCCCTGGGAAAGCTGTCCTCTTTTTCTTTCTCCGGCTGGAAGCAAACAGCTGGCAACCGACTGCCGTACGCAGACGTCCTGGGGGAGCCCCCCGGTTTCATTTGGGACGCACGTGGGTGTCTCACAGAAGAGCCCAAATTCCTAATTGGGGGCACACCAGCGTGGAATGTAAGGCTGTTTAGAACTGCGTACCCTGAGGCCGTTGGGAGGCCGTACGAACGAGAGCTTTCGAGCGAACAGGGCCGCGCTTCGCCATCATCGTTGCCCGTTCACGGAGCTTAATGAAACGAATGCATGCACTTCCTGTGGCTCAAACGCAACAGAGGACTTGGAAGGCATACAGTGCCCTTTGACAGCTGTTACAACGAACGTGAGTGCACAGTGTCTCGTGAAATAAATCCCTAGCACCGTTGAAGCATCCCGTTAACGCATGCTTCTTCGCTCCTATGGCACTCCGAGGTGTTACTGACGGGGGAAATCTGGACTTTTACTTGAGGCCGGGGGGGGGGGGGTGGGGGGCTCACAATTCTTTGGTCGGCGAGCTCCAGAGTGCTCTTGCTGAAGCTCCCAGCAAGGACCTGAGAGCAGCAGGCCTCACACGAGTACACTCAGACGGCTTCCGTCACGAGTCAACTCAGGCCTCTTATGTGAGGCCTTCCGGCAGCAAAGAGAAGGTGGGCGCGAGGGGTGTGCTTCAGGCAGCTTAGGACCCGCGACTGTCTCGTCTACCACGGAGGGGAATAAGGTTTGCCCAGGGTCGCCCAGTTTCAAAGCCGAGCTCACGTAGTTATCCTCAGTGGTTTCTGATTACCTCAAGGAAACACACGGGAGGAACAGGGCCCTTCCATGGAGGCCCTTTCGGGCACAGGGACCTCTGCGTGGGATCTACTGGGTAAGTATGGCAGTACCTTAGATAGGCCTCAGTGACCAAGGCTGTCGTCTGGCTCATGCCTTAGCTGTGTTAAGTGTGGAAAACGTGCTGGTCCTCAGGCTGGGCCCACGGCCTAGCTTTCGCTTCTGTGAGAGTGCTGCCCCGAGTCTCCTCCTGGAGCCAGTCGTCAGCACGGTGCCTTTTGGCACTGCAGTTCTCTTTCAGTCAAGGAGGCCGTGCGACTGGCACAGGGAGTCTGCGCAGCACGGCCTTCGCGAGGCTCTTTGACGACTGGGGCACTCAAGGCAGGCAAGCCAGAGAGCAGTACGTTGCCCTTGCTATGAACGTGAAGAGCTTTCTCCAGGGCCCTGTGGAGGCTAAGGTTCCTCAGAAGCCGGGAGCCGCCGTTGCGGCACGGAGAGAAGTCATCCTGCGACCTTGGCGAACGAGCTCCTATCCTGTGTGCCCCCAGGAGCGTCGCAGAGTTAAGGCACTCCGTGGTGGAGTATGGCCTCATGGAAGCCACTGCACACCCAACTCCCCCGACGTGAAACACTGGAACTTACCTTGAGGCCTGAGGTCACCTTTCGTTCGGCCGGAGCGGAACATGTGGTGCCGTGGGAGGAGTTCCTAGAAAGGGATGGCCAGCACGGTTTTCGCTTTGAGAGAACACGCAGCCTCGGCCCACAACGACAATCCTGCCGTGCAGAGACGTCGGGCCGCTAGTGCTGTTCAGGCAGCTTTGAAGCCAAGCGCAAGGCGCCTCCAAACGGGGGGAAAGCGTACTCTCCCCTCCGCGTCCCACGTTCAAGCTGAATGACGCAGCATGTTTCTCGGAAGGCTCTGCCGAGCTATCTAGTACAAGGGAGAGAGTGCCTGCCTCTGCTGAGAAAGGTTTTGACGTGGGGATTGCCGGACATGAGGAAGAGCGTTCCCCAGGCCGTGCAAAGTTTAGGCTTTGGTGACTCTGGATGGTCCCAAGGGTCCAGACTTGTCCCTGGGAAAGCTGTCCTCTTTTTCTTTCTCCGGCTGGAAGCAAACAGCTGGCAACCGACTGCCGTACGCAGACGTCCTGGGGGAGCCCCCCGGTTTCATTTGGGACGCACGTGGGTGTCTCACAGAAGAGCCCAAATTCCTAATTGGGGGCACACCAGCGTGGAATGTAAGGCTGTTTAGAACTGCGTACCCTGAGGCCGTTGGGAGGCCGTACGAACGAGAGCTTTCGAGCGAACAGGGCCGCGCTTCGCCATCATCGTTGCCCGTTCACGGAGCTTAATGAAACGAATGCATGCACTTCCTGTGGCTCAAACGCAACAGAGGACTTGGAAGGCATACAGTGCCCTTTGACAGCTGTTACAACGAACGTGAGTGCACAGTGTCTCGTGAAATAAATCCCTAGCACCGTTGAAGCATCCCGTTAACGCATGCTTCTTCGCTCCTATGGCACTCCGAGGTGTTACTGACGGGGGAAATCTGGACTTTTACTTGAGGCCGGGGGGGGGGGGGTGGGGGGCTCACAATTCTTTGGTCGGCGAGCTCCAGAGTGCTCTTGCTGAAGCTCCCAGCAAGGACCTGAGAGCAGCAGGCCTCACACGAGTACACTCAGACGGCTTCCGTCACGAGTCAACTCAGGCCTCTTATGTGAGGCCTTCCGGCAGCAAAGAGAAGGTGGGCGCGAGGGGTGTGCTTCAGGCAGCTTAGGACCCGCGACTGTCTCGTCTACCACGGAGGGGAATAAGGTTTGCCCAGGGTCGCCCAGTTTCAAAGCCGAGCTCACGTAGTTATCCTCAGTGGTTTCTGATTACCTCAAGGAAACACACGGGAGGAACAGGGCCCTTCCATGGAGGCCCTTTCGGGCACAGGGACCTCTGCGTGGGATCTACTGGGTAAGTATGGCAGTACCTTAGATAGGCCTCAGTGACCAAGGCTGTCGTCTGGCTCATGCCTTAGCTGTGTTAAGTGTGGAAAACGTGCTGGTCCTCAGGCTGGGCCCACGGCCTAGCTTTCGCTTCTGTGAGAGTGCTGCCCCGAGTCTCCTCCTGGAGCCAGTCGTCAGCACGGTGCCTTTTGGCACTGCAGTTCTCTTTCAGTCAAGGAGGCCGTGCGACTGGCACAGGGAGTCTGCGCAGCACGGCCTTCGCGAGGCTCTTTGACGACTGGGGCACTCAAGGCAGGCAAGCCAGAGAGCAGTACGTTGCCCTTGCTATGAACGTGAAGAGCTTTCTCCAGGGCCCTGTGGAGGCTAAGGTTCCTCAGAAGCCGGGAGCCGCCGTTGCGGCACGGAGAGAAGTCATCCTGCGACCTTGGCGAACGAGCTCCTATCCTGTGTGCCCCCAGGAGCGTCGCAGAGTTAAGGCACTCCGTGGTGGAGTATGGCCTCATGGAAGCCACTGCACACCCAACTCCCCCGACGTGAAACACTGGAACTTACCTTGAGGCCTGAGGTCACCTTTCGTTCGGCCGGAGCGGAACATGTGGTGCCGTGGGAGGAGTTCCTAGAAAGGGATGGCCAGCACGGTTTTCGCTTTGAGAGAACACGCAGCCTCGGCCCACAACGACAATCCTGCCGTGCAGAGACGTCGGGCCGCTAGTGCTGTTCAGGCAGCTTTGAAGCCAAGCGCAAGGCGCCTCCAAACGGGGGGAAAGCGTACTCTCCCCTCCGCGTCCCACGTTCAAGCTGAATGACGCAGCATGTTTCTCGGAAGGCTCTGCCGAGCTATCTAGTACAAGGGAGAGAGTGCCTGCCTCTGCTGAGAAAGGTTTTGACGTGGGGATTGCCGGACATGAGGAAGAGCGTTCCCCAGGCCGTGCAAAGTTTAGGCTTTGGTGACTCTGGATGGTCCCAAGGGTCCAGACTTGTCCCTGGGAAAGCTGTCCTCTTTTTCTTTCTCCGGCTGGAAGCAAACAGCTGGCAACCGACTGCCGTACGCAGACGTCCTGGGGGAGCCCCCCGGTTTCATTTGGGACGCACGTGGGTGTCTCACAGAAGAGCCCAAATTCCTAATTGGGGGCACACCAGCGTGGAATGTAAGGCTGTTTAGAACTGCGTACCCTGAGGCCGTTGGGAGGCCGTACGAACGAGAGCTTTCGAGCGAACAGGGCCGCGCTTCGCCATCATCGTTGCCCGTTCACGGAGCTTAATGAAACGAATGCATGCACTTCCTGTGGCTCAAACGCAACAGAGGACTTGGAAGGCATACAGTGCCCTTTGACAGCTGTTACAACGAACGTGAGTGCACAGTGTCTCGTGAAATAAATCCCTAGCACCGTTGAAGCATCCCGTTAACGCATGCTTCTTCGCTCCTATGGCACTCCGAGGTGTTACTGACGGGGGAAATCTGGACTTTTACTTGAGGCCGGGGGGGGGGGGTGGGGGGCTCACAATTCTTTGGTCGGCGAGCTCCAGAGTGCTCTTGCTGAAGCTCCCAGCAAGGACCTGAGAGCAGCAGGCCTCACACGAGTACACTCAGACGGCTTCCGTCACGAGTCAACTCAGGCCTCTTATGTGAGGCCTTCCGGCAGCAAAGAGAAGGTGGGCGCGAGGGGTGTGCTTCAGGCAGCTTAGGACCCGCGACTGTCTCGTCTACCACGGAGGGGAATAAGGTTTGCCCAGGGTCGCCCAGTTTCAAAGCCGAGCTCACGTAGTTATCCTCAGTGGTTTCTGATTACCTCAAGGAAACACACGGGAGGAACAGGGCCCTTCCATGGAGGCCCTTTCGGGCACAGGGACCTCTGCGTGGGATCTACTGGGTAAGTATGGCAGTACCTTAGATAGGCCTCAGTGACCAAGGCTGTCGTCTGGCTCATGCCTTAGCTGTGTTAAGTGTGGAAAACGTGCTGGTCCTCAGGCTGGGCCCACGGCCTAGCTTTCGCTTCTGTGAGAGTGCTGCCCCGAGTCTCCTCCTGGAGCCAGTCGTCAGCACGGTGCCTTTTGGCACTGCAGTTCTCTTTCAGTCAAGGAGGCCGTGCGACTGGCACAGGGAGTCTGCGCAGCACGGCCTTCGCGAGGCTCTTTGACGACTGGGGCACTCAAGGCAGGCAAGCCAGAGAGCAGTACGTTGCCCTTGCTATGAACGTGAAGAGCTTTCTCCAGGGCCCTGTGGAGGCTAAGGTTCCTCAGAAGCCGGGAGCCGCCGTTGCGGCACGGAGAGAAGTCATCCTGCGACCTTGGCGAACGAGCTCCTATCCTGTGTGCCCCCAGGAGCGTCGCAGAGTTAAGGCACTCCGTGGTGGAGTATGGCCTCATGGAAGCCACTGCACACCCAACTCCCCCGACGTGAAACACTGGAACTTACCTTGAGGCCTGAGGTCACCTTTCGTTCGGCCGGAGCGGAACATGTGGTGCCGTGGGAGGAGTTCCTAGAAAGGGATGGCCAGCACGGTTTTCGCTTTGAGAGAACACGCAGCCTCGGCCCACAACGACAATCCTGCCGTGCAGAGACGTCGGGCCGCTAGTGCTGTTCAGGCAGCTTTGAAGCCAAGCGCAAGGCGCCTCCAAACGGGGGGAAAGCGTACTCTCCCCTCCGCGTCCCACGTTCAAGCTGAATGACGCAGCATGTTTCTCGGAAGGCTCTGCCGAGCTATCTAGTACAAGGGAGAGAGTGCCTGCCTCTGCTGAGAAAGGTTTTGACGTGGGGATTGCCGGACATGAGGAAGAGCGTTCCCCAGGCCGTGCAAAGTTTAGGCTTTGGTGACTCTGGATGGTCCCAAGGGTCCAGACTTGTCCCTGGGAAAGCTGTCCTCTTTTTCTTTCTCCGGCTGGAAGCAAACAGCTGGCAACCGACTGCCGTACGCAGACGTCCTGGGGGAGCCCCCCGGTTTCATTTGGGACGCACGTGGGTGTCTCACAGAAGAGCCCAAATTCCTAATTGGGGGCACACCAGCGTGGAATGTAAGGCTGTTTAGAACTGCGTACCCTGAGGCCGTTGGGAGGCCGTACGAACGAGAGCTTTCGAGCGAACAGGGCCGCGCTTCGCCATCATCGTTGCCCGTTCACGGAGCTTAATGAAACGAATGCATGCACTTCCTGTGGCTCAAACGCAACAGAGGACTTGGAAGGCATACAGTGCCCTTTGACAGCTGTTACAACGAACGTGAGTGCACAGTGTCTCGTGAAATAAATCCCTAGCACCGTTGAAGCATCCCGTTAACGCATGCTTCTTCGCTCCTATGGCACTCCGAGGTGTTACTGACGGGGGAAATCTGGACTTTTACTTGAGGCCGGGGGGGGGGGGGTGGGGGGCTCACAATTCTTTGGTCGGCGAGCTCCAGAGTGCTCTTGCTGAAGCTCCCAGCAAGGACCTGAGAGCAGCAGGCCTCACACGAGTACACTCAGACGGCTTCCGTCACGAGTCAACTCAGGCCTCTTATGTGAGGCCTTCCGGCAGCAAAGAGAAGGTGGGCGCGAGGGGTGTGCTTCAGGCAGCTTAGGACCCGCGACTGTCTCGTCTACCACGGAGGGGAATAAGGTTTGCCCAGGGTCGCCCAGTTTCAAAGCCGAGCTCACGTAGTTATCCTCAGTGGTTTCTGATTACCTCAAGGAAACACACGGGAGGAACAGGGCCCTTCCATGGAGGCCCTTTCGGGCACAGGGACCTCTGCGTGGGATCTACTGGGTAAGTATGGCAGTACCTTAGATAGGCCTCAGTGACCAAGGCTGTCGTCTGGCTCATGCCTTAGCTGTGTTAAGTGTGGAAAACGTGCTGGTCCTCAGGCTGGGCCCACGGCCTAGCTTTCGCTTCTGTGAGAGTGCTGCCCCGAGTCTCCTCCTGGAGCCAGTCGTCAGCACGGTGCCTTTTGGCACTGCAGTTCTCTTTCAGTCAAGGAGGCCGTGCGACTGGCACAGGGAGTCTGCGCAGCACGGCCTTCGCGAGGCTCTTTGACGACTGGGGCACTCAAGGCAGGCAAGCCAGAGAGCAGTACGTTGCCCTTGCTATGAACGTGAAGAGCTTTCTCCAGGGCCCTGTGGAGGCTAAGGTTCCTCAGAAGCCGGGAGCCGCCGTTGCGGCACGGAGAGAAGTCATCCTGCGACCTTGGCGAACGAGCTCCTATCCTGTGTGCCCCCAGGAGCGTCGCAGAGTTAAGGCACTCCGTGGTGGAGTATGGCCTCATGGAAGCCACTGCACACCCAACTCCCCCGACGTGAAACACTGGAACTTACCTTGAGGCCTGAGGTCACCTTTCGTTCGGCCGGAGCGGAACATGTGGTGCCGTGGGAGGAGTTCCTAGAAAGGGATGGCCAGCACGGTTTTCGCTTTGAGAGAACACGCAGCCTCGGCCCACAACGACAATCCTGCCGTGCAGAGACGTCGGGCCGCTAGTGCTGTTCAGGCAGCTTTGAAGCCAAGCGCAAGGCGCCTCCAAACGGGGGGAAAGCGTACTCTCCCCTCCGCGTCCCACGTTCAAGCTGAATGACGCAGCATGTTTCTCGGAAGGCTCTGCCGAGCTATCTAGTACAAGGGAGAGAGTGCCTGCCTCTGCTGAGAAAGGTTTTGACGTGGGGATTGCCGGACATGAGGAAGAGCGTTCCCCAGGCCGTGCAAAGTTTAGGCTTTGGTGACTCTGGATGGTCCCAAGGGTCCAGACTTGTCCCTGGGAAAGCTGTCCTCTTTTTCTTTCTCCGGCTGGAAGCAAACAGCTGGCAACCGACTGCCGTACGCAGACGTCCTGGGGGAGCCCCCCGGTTTCATTTGGGACGCACGTGGGTGTCTCACAGAAGAGCCCAAATTCCTAATTGGGGGCACACCAGCGTGGAATGTAAGGCTGTTTAGAACTGCGTACCCTGAGGCCGTTGGGAGGCCGTACGAACGAGAGCTTTCGAGCGAACAGGGCAGCGCTTCGCCATCATCGTTGCCCGTTCACGGAGCTTAATGAAACGAATGCATGCACTTCCTGTGGCTCAAACGCAACAGAGGACTTGGAAGGCATACAGTGCCCTTTGACAGCTGTTACAACGAACGTGAGTGCACAGTGTCTCGTGAAATAAATCCCTAGCACCGTTGAAGCATCCCGTTAACGCATGCTTCTTCGCTCCTATGGCACTCCGAGGTGTTACTGACGGGGGAAATCTGGACTTTTACTTGAGGCCGGGGGGGGGGGGTGGGGGGCTCACAATTCTTTGGTCGGCGAGCTCCAGAGTGCTCTTGCTGAAGCTCCCAGCAAGGACCTGAGAGCAGCAGGCCTCACACGAGTACACTCAGACGGCTTCCGTCACGAGTCAACTCAGGCCTCTTATGTGAGGCCTTCCGGCAGCAAAGAGAAGGTGGGCGCGAGGGGTGTGCTTCAGGCAGCTTAGGACCCGCGACTGTCTCGTCTACCACGGAGGGGAATAAGGTTTGCCCAGGGTCGCCCAGTTTCAAAGCCGAGCTCACGTAGTTATCCTCAGTGGTTTCTGATTACCTCAAGGAAACACACGGGAGGAACAGGGCCCTTCCATGGAGGCCCTTTCGGGCACAGGGACCTCTGCGTGGGATCTACTGGGTAAGTATGGCAGTACCTTAGATAGGCCTCAGTGACCAAGGCTGTCGTCTGGCTCATGCCTTAGCTGTGTTAAGTGTGGAAAACGTGCTGGTCCTCAGGCTGGGCCCACGGCCTAGCTTTCGCTTCTGTGAGAGTGCTGCCCCGAGTCTCCTCCTGGAGCCAGTCGTCAGCACGGTGCCTTTTGGCACTGCAGTTCTCTTTCAGTCAAGGAGGCCGTGCGACTGGCACAGGGAGTCTGCGCAGCACGGCCTTCGCGAGGCTCTTTGACGACTGGGGCACTCAAGGCAGGCAAGCCAGAGAGCAGTACGTTGCCCTTGCTATGAACGTGAAGAGCTTTCTCCAGGGCCCTGTGGAGGCTAAGGTTCCTCAGAAGCCGGGAGCCGCCGTTGCGGCACGGAGAGAAGTCATCCTGCGACCTTGGCGAACGAGCTCCTATCCTGTGTGCCCCCAGGAGCGTCGCAG